>NC_136517.1:22338362-22340862 GCF_053919585.1 Euprymna scolopes
ATTAATCAGAAGTGACTTTTTCATGGCGTTTATTATCAAGTCCAAATATTAGTCGACGTGGTATCGTAAGCAAACACAGACGAAAGTTGATGAAAACAACATAAAATTACTTTTCATGCCTAAACAATTTGTTTGCGCAATCTTTAAATATTACCTTGTCCAAATATTAGTCTGTTATTATTATTGCTAGTGTAGCCACTGCCAAAAATAACGGGGTAACATACTTTGCACTAATATTTAATTTATCTAAAATATCATCACAGTCGGTAAAGTTAAAAGAAATAAGAAAACGTCTCAAACTGGAAAGTTAAAAAAAAACGCTACCAATTGTTATGGAAAGAGGAAAGGGAAGGAAAAACAAAAAAAAGGTTCATTATGACATAATGAAGGATTTCCTTTTGATTTGATTTTTAAACATTTGCAATGGTTTCGTCTGACAGTATTTTTTATCGCCAACGTTTGTGTGACGAAATATATACACTCACACGCTAGCAGACCACTCGTAAAATACACTTAAATGATATAATTTATGCAGATTTCGTATTTATGACTATAGTCAATTCTGTACCAATATAGACTAGTGATCTTAAGTTAAAAAACAAATGACTTGGGTGTCATCAGCTAGAATCGAAACCAAAATCTATGGCCCACTAGCTTTAGTCATTACCGTTTGAGCTATCGTCAGATGGATGAGGAAGCATTAAAATTTAGCTAACTTTAACTTAAAAATGTGTATTTGTGCATGCATCCAAAAGCACTTAAAGTCGACTTATGTCTGCCAAGTTCCAATTTTTTTTTCAATTTTGACCTCTTAGCAGTAATTTTTATCGGCTAAAGACCAAATCGAGTTTGTTCCACAAATCTAAATTCCCTATATATTAAGCTTAATGTAGACCAAAAATAACTGAAGTTTGGTAAAGACTGTTCCTTGGAGAGGCAATGTCATTTTCTGCATCTTTGGATTTTCCCGTGATTGGATATTTTACCCTTCACCAGACTATCCATTCACGTGAAATCACTTTTTTATTCACTCTATTCCTTCTGCTTCACTTTTTGTTATCAAGTAAGATCTATGACTTACTTGTAGTTTCATCAAATACTTTTGTAAGCAAAATCCGATCCCGCATTTTGCTAAATCCTACCCTCTGATGAGAAGGAAAGCATTTTTTAGAAACTCTGCGGATTAAGGACTATCCACTTATTTAGTGTTTCCTTTTTAAAATTAAATGTTAACTCTTTCAAAGTGTTTTAACATGTTTTATTAAGTACTTGTTCTTTTATATATATATATATATATATATATATATATATATATATATATATATATATATATATATATATATATATATATATATATATATATATGAAAATGTCTGTGTGTATCTATATACAATTCCCTGCTATAACTCTGGCAATTTTCGATCTACAGACTCGAAATTTAATATAAGGGGTATTGAGATTTTAGAAAAAATTTTTAATTGGGTTTCAGCCAGAGATTTGGCTGTTAAGGAGTCAAAGTTCAACGATTTGACCTATGAGAACTCTACCAAATCCTTCGCCAATTTTGGGTCTAAACACTTGAGATTTTAGACGTCGGTTACTTAGACATGGATCTAACTTTATAATTTGATTTGAGCCCAAAAACAAATGTTAAGGGGTCAAAATTGGGGTCAAGATTTCCAAAAAATTGACCTCTCAGCCAATTTTTGGTCTAAACATTTGAAATTTTACATAAAGTAAACACTTCATTAAATCTCCACACTAACGTAATGTACTTGCAATAACCCTTATCCCTGAGTGGCTTCCGGGCCTTGATAAGTGGTGATCACTATGTAAAAAAAAAAAAAACGTTACATATTTTTTTTCCTTGCGATTTCTCGAAGTTCCTTTTGCTTAAAAAAAAATGTAGTAAAAAAAATAAGTACTCGACGAAATAACAATTCTTCTGCAATTAGCGTCACTTTTCCCTTTTTATTTTTACAATTAATCAGCAATTAATCTTCCAGGATATTCATCGTCAAGCCTAAATATTAGCTGACATGAGATGGTAAATAAACTGCATTTTCTTAGTAAACAAACAAACAATAAAAAGTAACTCTGCAGTTAGCATCCCAAATTCTCTTATGAAATTTTGAAAGAAACGCTTAGTAAAATAGAGTTATCTCCCATGAACCAATGACAATAATTGCAAATAATATCTAGAGTTAATTCCCGTGTATTGAACGTGAAAGCTCGATAAACAACAGTAATTTTATGTGTAAGTTACCTGGACATGAGTCAAACTTTTTAATATATATATATATATATATATATATATATATATATATATATATATATATATATATATATATATATATATATACTAGCAATCGGTGCCCGGCGTTGCCCAGGTGTTTTGAAGTGTATGCTGAGGAAAAAAAAAGGTCAATTTTTTAAAACTTTGACCCCTATTATGACCTCTTAACATTTATTGTTTAGGGATCAAGTAAAGTTAATAAGT
>NC_136517.1:22345862-22420862 GCF_053919585.1 Euprymna scolopes
TTCTTTATACAGCTGAGACTCATTGTTCCAGAAAAGGTTGTTCTGCTGAAATGCAACACTTTTTACAACAAAATTCCTAATTTTCATACCAACAGTGTGGACTTTCTCTTTCAACATTGTTAGAACGTTCATCGTTCTTTTTTCCATCAATCTATACCTCCTTTCAAGCTCGTCCTTAGCTTTCTGTCCTAGTTTAACTCCTTTTCTTATTTTTTCGATTCTACCAATGTCTTTCGGCCACCGTTTAATACTTTCTTCAAGCCGCCTCTGCCAGTGTGTCCTTCTATCCTTCCTTTCTCCCTTTTTCTTCTGTAATAAGCCAAGACGATTCGCAATAACGTATGACGCTGCATATAGAAGCCTGTTAAGTTCCGTAATCGATATGTTCTTTCTTATGATGTTGTGAATTACTCCTTGAATTATTTTTACCTCGTTTTTCACCTTTCGCCTATCACTACTCTTCATACTTGGAATCTCTATGATATCGTCTCTAAGAAGAACCTCTCTTAACTTCTGAAGTACTCATTTTT
This sequence comes from Euprymna scolopes, assembly GCF_053919585.1. NCBI lineage: Eukaryota > Metazoa > Mollusca > Cephalopoda > Sepiida > Sepiolidae > Euprymna > Euprymna scolopes. Next base: position 22,346,393 of record NC_136517.1, read on the forward strand.
CTACAGAAGTCAAAGTTCGAACTTCATCACCACTTCTCCATACATCTGCTCCTTTCACTGGCTCCATTGTCTCAGAGTCAATGATCTCATCTGCCTTGGATCCTTCAAACTCTTTCTCATTACTTCCCCTAACCATAGGATTCCATACCTCCTCAGTTGTCCGCCTCCCATCATCGCTTACATTTCCCTTCTGCACTTCCACTCTCTCAGTTCTTTCATCAACTTTACTTTCGTTATTCATTTCATTCCTAACCATCCATTCAATCTCTTCTCTTGCAATCACTGAAAGTAGGTTGTTATTTTTAATTTGTTTTAACTTGGATACCAAACTCGCAACACTTCTAGCTCCTCCTCCTCTCGATTCCCATTCTTCCTTCACTTTTCGGATATATCCATCAGATTTGGTATTTCCACTTCTTACAAAGCATTCCCACAGTACTCTCTTTCCTCATCCGTCCACGTTTTTTTTTTTTTTTACATTTCCTGTTCCAACTCCCTTCGTGTCTTGGGACCCTTTCTGGTAATTCTCACTCCCCCTATATCCAGCCACATCTTCAGAATTTCGAACAGTTGTATGATGACGACAGGGCCCACCCTGTTGACCAGTGGGACACCTACCTGACATGAGACCATCACAAAATGTTCTAGCCTCATTCACGTCGTTATTTTCAATATTATATAAATGGGGTTAGTAAATTGAAGGTTACACCACCACCACCATAATAATAATAATAATAAGAAGAAGAAGAAGAAGAAGAAGAAGAAGAAGAAGAAGAAGAAGAAGACTTATGCATTAACTTGAGCCGCGGTTGTCATCCCTTTATGAAATCATCACTTTGTGACGTCATAAAGGATATAGCAGCACTATTTAAGTGAATGATTTTCTCCCTATGTGATTTCATCTCTTTCAGACGTCATTCAAGCCAACAAAAAAGATCACAGTATTCACAAAGTTTTGCAAAAATCTTGATTTTATCAAATTGGGTTAATTTATTTTATGAAATAAAAAAAAAATTGGCTGAAAAAAAAAAAATTACTTTTTTTGTTTTTTCAAAATCTTCATTTTTTTTTTCTTTGCATTTTCAATAAATGCTTCAAATGAAAACAAGCAAGCTGGCGGGATTTTGGATTTGGATTGAAGCGTGAATTGTTTTGTCCTCGGTCAGAGAAGGAGAAATATTTCTCGACTAGTAAAATTTTTATTTTTGTCTTAACCAGAGTACTCTATTTTATGAAACTTGGATATCATCACACACATGTTTCTATCTTTGTACAACATCTGATTCTTGTAGGCCGGAAGTAGAAAATTAATGTTTAAAACAAGAAAAATGACGCAACCACCATCTTCCGAGATTTCAAAAAACAATGGCTTCATTCTTTCTCCTGAGATTATGATGTCGCTGACAACACCTGGAACTTATCAAACGACTTCACAAATGATTTCGACTGCACTTGTCAGGTCATTTACTAGGAAAATACCGTCGTCCTTTAAAACTAATGAAAGTATTCCTTCTGGCAGCTCTATAATGCCGATTGAAAACCAAATACCGTCGATTAATTTGGCCCTCGAAACCAATGCTGCCATTTCGTCTACCAGCTCTATGAGTTCGATTGAAAACAAAATACCGTTAACCACTTTGCCTGTCGAAACTAATGACGTTATTCCGTCTACCAAGTCCAAAATACCGATTGAGACCGAAATACCACTTACAACTTTGGTTGTGGAAACAGATAAGGCCATTTGACAAGCTCTATGATTTCGATTGAAACCAAAATACAAGTGACCACTCCTCGAAACCAATGAGTTAAAACGGTTAATTAAATTCAAAATACTGTTCGCAAATTGGCTTTTTAGAATCTATGAGTCTATTCTTTCTACAAACTTTGAAAGGTCGATTGAAACCCAAATGCAGCCGAGAACTTCAAACATAAAAACAAATTTAGTTATACTCATCTTCTATCAGATCTAGAATACCAACTACAAAACATGGAATGATGAACAACACAAGTGGAATCACCAATTTGAAGAAACACAAAACAATTCTTGTACTTTCTATAGTACAAAATACAAAAAATAGTTTGGTTATATTTTTAAACAATTCATTTTTTATGGCTTTGCAGATTTTGTTTTATCTATTCTCTACGAAAAAAGGGATTTTCTCCTCCCTTTATTTATTTCATTTATTTATATTATTATTTTCTGATTATTTGATGTCACATAAAAAAAATGGGTATTACTGCATGTTAAATCTCGTTTTTCCGTAAGTTTCACTCGGCAATTCCTGGCGGACGACACAAACCTTTTCATACAAAAAAAAAATTTAAATGTCTGTTAAACAGTAAATAATTAATTTACTCGCAAAAGTTTTATATATCACAAATTGAAGATAAATGATCAATAAATAATATATTCAAAATTAAATCAAAAAAGAAGTGTTTTTTTAGAAATTTACCTGTAAAGTCCGAAGTTTAAAACCTTTTTTTTAAATCACGTTGGTGTTTTTTTTTTTTTTGTTGTTTTTTTTTAAATAAAACCTTGGTCTTTGCTCCTTTAATTGAAAAAAATTAGGGTTTGAATTACATTTCTTGAGTAGTTATAAGCTTCGAAAGACAAGGGGTCGAATTATTCAATATTTTTCACGAAGTTTCTAACACACCTAGTGTTTGACTATTCATAAAGGACGTTTACTTCCTCACTGTCCCTTGGTATAAAACTAAATAAAAATAAATATAGTCCATATTTCCAACACTTACGCCTAACAGCCGTGTTCCCAAATGTATAATAGTCAGTTAATTCATTTAAAAATACATCATATACATATGAATACGAGGGACGTTCTAAAAATAATTCCTCCTACTTTTTATTCCGCCCGAATTGATCAGCGGTAATCGCAAATTATGTTGTTATGATAACTGGGCGTATGCATTCATATCCTTAATACAGATATTAACGGTGTGAGACTCTAAGAAAGCACTAAATGGCATAGGTGTGTGTCAGAAGCAGAGATTTGTTATTGAATTCCTGCCAAAATTGCATAAAGAATGGTGGTGACTATGTAGAAAAATAAATTTTACAGCATATAAGGTCGCCTGTTTTAATTGTACCACTCTCGGCTTCGTAGTTCTTCAACTTTTGGGGTTAAAAAATAGGAGGCTTTATTTTCGGAACATCCCTCGTATGACAAAGCACGCTTCGGACGCCCATGTGAAGTCATCGTTCATCGTTGCACTAAGAATCATGGTGTCTATGTCAAAAAATAAATTCTGGGGCACATAAGGTTGTTCGTTTTAATGGTATCATTCCCGTCTTCATAGCTCTTCAACTTTTGGGGTTAAAAGAATAAGAGGCTTTACATTTAGAACGACCCTCTTGTGTAAACATATGCATACTTTATATAATAGATACTTTATATAATAGATACTTTATATAATAGATACTTTATATAATAGATACTTTATATAATAGATACTTTATATAATAGATACTTTATATAATAGATACTTTATATAATAGATACTTTATATAATAGATACGGGCAAAAATGGTGGAGTCAAGATAGGAGGACTTAGTTTTGAAAGCCGATTTATCTTAATTTTTTGTAGGTTTTGACTACTTTTGGATCGTATTTGAAAGATTAAAGACTAAAGTTAATTTCATAAAGGAAAAAAATATTTGTACACGTGAAAAAAAAAAGTTATGAAAATGTGTTCACGGTTAGCTTACTAATTCAGCTAAATTTTGGAAGTTAAAGAAATTCATTGTAAAAATCCTTTAAAAGATAAATATCAGTTTTCTGGGTCTATTTCAAAGATAATTAGTAAAGTAAAGTCCTAAGATATTGAATTAAAAGAAAAAACTTGTTTGTACAAAAAATAGCTTAATTAGCTCCCAAAGGCGAGAGATTCTCACTTCCTTCAACCGAAAGAAAACAAAGTCATCACATGAATTATACGGAAGCCCAAAATTTCAGGCAGTCAATAGGCTGTCTGAAAATGACGTAAGGTAGTTAAAGGGAGGTAGGGGTGCTGTTCTTCTTTTTTTCTCTCCCAGATGTGCATCCGCAAATTCCTATCGTGAACGTTTGTCTAATTTTTACCATTTTTTAATTTAATTACTTTTCTATGTTCCTGCTTTTAAATTAAAAAAAAGGTTTATTTTTCCAAATTATATCAAAAGTTTCATATTCATGCAAGCAAGGAAAATATTAAAATCGTACGTATAAAATTTATGCGAAGCCTATAATTAAAAAAAAATGGAAATATTTTTTGCAATTATATATATATATATATATATATATATATATATATATATATATATATATATATATATATATATATATACTAGCAAAGATACCCGTGCTTCGCACGGAGCTTTGTTGCGCACTCGGGTACCAAAATCTGTGGGCACCTTTCCAGTAAGTTGATGTTGTAAGAGCAACGATTGCATAAGGTGATTAACATTTTAACTACCTCTTGTAGTGACTGAAATTCAATCAGGAACTTCACAAAACATTTTCATCAAAAAGGAAGGTTACTTGATGTTACATAGTAAATTTTTCATTGAAGTAATTTTCAACTCTTGCTTAAATTTTATCTTGCACATTCAATACTAAAAACTTACCACAATCAGATCATGTCAGTTTTTCCTCATATCCATTTCTCGAACTTTTCACTGAAGAGCCTCAGGGTAAATTACATTTCTTCTGCTTTGATTTGGAGCCAGAATGTAGAGTTTTTCTGAACTTCCTGTCCGGCTGATGGAGACGTAGAACATACCGTGACTGAAGCAGTCTGATGTCAAGTCTACGCCAATGGTGTTAAATGTCTGACCTTGACTTTTGTTTATGCTCATTGCAAAACACACCTTCACAGGAAATTGGAGTCTCCGGAATTTAAATGGAAGTTCTGAGTCCGATGGAACTAAGGGGATCCTTGGCAGTAGAACGGTTTCGCCTTTGTAGGGACCACAGGAAATGGTGGCCTCAAGTACATTGGTGTGCAATCTGGTGATAACACATCTGGTTCCGTTTGTTGTTTTTGGCGGTTCCAAGGATCGAAGAATCATGATTGGCGATCCAATTTTGAGATTTAAAATGTGTGGAGGCATTCCAGATATCTCCAAAGAGTTTAAAAACTCCACAGGGTAGTGAACAGCTTTATATTCATTAGTAGCTGAATCAACTGACTTGTATTGCTTTGTGTCTCCTGGAAATTCATCCATTATTGAATTGTTCAAATGATTCACATTGCTGTTTAATGGCGAAATAATAGCCCTCTCAGCAAGCCAATCCGGTGATTTTCCATTGTTTTGCAGGTTTGGGTACACTTTGTCTTTCAGTTGCTTCTGATTACCGACACATTTACCAAGCGCAGTTGGAATCTTAATTGTGTCAGGTGAAGAAGTGATAGGAAACTGTCCATTACCGATTTGGAGAAGCAATTTTGAGAAGTCTGCTGCAGCTGTGTTATCAGAGATATAGGCTCTCATATTAGTAGTCAGTCTCTTCACTATAACGTGCCTCCAGAGATAGGATTGTTTCAAACTTGCATTGACAATGTTAGCCCTTGTGCCATTTTTAACCACTGGGAGGATTTGACGGAAATCACCGCAAAATAAGGTTGGAATGCCACCCATGGGATTCTTGTTTCCTGTGATGTCTTGCAGTGTTCGGTCAATTGCTTCATAAGCACTCTTGTGCGTCATTGGGGCTTCGTCTACAATGATTGCAGAGGTGTCTCTAATTACATTTGCCAAGGCTGAGTTACCAGTAATTTTGCAAACTGGCTGATCCATTCGATGAGTATCCAAGGGTACTTTAAAAGTGCTGTGAAGAGTGCGGCCACCTTGTAGTAGAGTAGCAGCAATGCCACTGGATGCTGTTGCAAGCACAATCTTTCTCATGGATCTAATCTTTGCAAGGATCAAATTGATTACAAAAGTCTTGCCCGTACCACCTGGAGCATCAAGAAACATCATGTTTTTGTTCATTTCACCTTGTGCTTCCAACATTGCCATGAATGAATTGTAAACTTCTCTTTGAGAATCGGTCAGTTTTTCTTGCATATTTTCTGCTTGTAGGGAAAGTTCTTCAAGATTATAAGTAACTTCACGTTGATACTCTCTCGCGAGTCTTTCATCTCTCCCTTGTGTTGGTGCAGGTTATCCATAGCTTGCCAATGGTTGACCGCACATAAGGAGAACTTTTTCTTCAATTAGACAAAGAGTTTTATTGTAGATGTCCTCATTAAAATCTGCTTCTGGATTGTTAACTTCTTGCCTGTATCTGTGAAGAATGTCTTCAGATATTACATCACGAAAAGCCATCCAGATCTCAAGAGGATTTCTTAGCTCACAGGCTGTTAAAATTATCACAAATAGGCTTCGCAAATTTGAAGGTGATTGAGTGGCACTTGCCTCTCCTACTGCTTGATGCAAGTGATGGTCATTTTCTAGAAGGCCTCGAGCAAGGCACGCTGCTCTGTATGTTTCAAACACCTGACCATTGTATGCTCGCAAATTTTGAAATGAAGTTGGACCAGCAACCTCATTGAGCAACAGGCGTAAGAAATAACACTCCCCTGCTTTTGGACTAATCGTGTAGATTCTCCCAATGCATGGTGCCTTCCATACATCATCATTTTCAGTACCTTCAACTTGTACCCCACGCATTCTTCTCATCCATTTCTTTGTCGATTTGTTCCAAGTGTAAAACTCAGGGACTTCTACGTATTTGAGACCCCTTGCAAAGTCATCCTCATGGCAGAGTTGAAAAAATGCTGTCAAAGTTGTGGCAGGCGGTGGACCTTGGGCTCGTTCCAGAGCAGTATCAGCTGGGAACATGACACGCTGCCCATTTTCAAGATGAACAGAAAGTTGCACAATTGGGGGGAAATGTTCATGGATGGGATGTTCCAATATCCTCCAGGCCGCCTCTGAACTGCCGACATACCTTGCATTCTGGAACTGCTGGATCTCATCCACAATGTGACTTTGTACTTGGCCTTGTTGGTTAGCTGCTCCATCAGTTCTTTGTAGTTCAAACACTGCTTGATCACATCCTTTATTCACGTATTTGAGGACATATTTGATGCTTTGGATCGAGCTGCAAATTTCTACGTTAATGTGAGCGTTGAACTGCTGAAGGAGGACCTTGTTGTACGGAACAATCCACTGGTTTGTTATTTCTTGATTAACATACCGACCATTTCTCTTCATCCTTATTGTACCAGTCTGGCCTCCATCTTCTGGTTTTCTTCGCCTGTACTTGGGGTAAGAGTCTTGGCCTTGCTCGGTACACTGAAGAAATTCTTTTGGGTATTTTTTGGAACATTTGTTGTCAATCATACATGGACAATTTGGATTAAATGGTCCACAAGGTCCATGCACCATATGTGCCATCACTTTAGCATGAAGATCAGGATCTTCCTCTTTGTCAGGGATCTCTGCAGATATGCAGAGATCCATTTTTTCTGGTAGAAGTTTGTCCTCTGGGGCCTGCCAGGTGAGGATGTGTGCATGCGGCAGTCCTCTTTTTTGATATTCAATACTGTACAGGAAAGCCCTCAACCTGCCAAATCCTCCCTTTTTAATAAATTCAAGTAACTTTTTTAGCTTCTGCCTGAAAACCCTGGCAACAATATCTGGACGATCCTGAGGGTCTTGCCCTTGAAGACAATTTTCTGTAATTTCTGTCCACTTTGGATTTGTTGTGAACGTGATGAAGAGGTCGGCTCGGCCCATTCGCCGAACATATGCCATGGCATCACTTTGACGCTCAAACATGTATCGAGGGCCTCCTGTATAAGTTGCCGGAAGTACAACTCGTTGACCAAACTGTTCTGGATTCCCATCCTCCCTAAGAATTGAATCTCTCAAGTTGCTATAATTGTCAGCTCTCGGGGTCTGTTGCTCACGCCTCAGGAACTGTAAACGTTCTGTTTCAATCTTGCAGTACACATCCACCAGCCATTGTTGAAATAGCCTTCGGTACCAGAGAAAATAGTTTCCAGGCCGAGTCATTAAATGGTACGAATAAAATTGCTGTTGGGTAACTTTTCGCCCATTGGATGCCTTCATGTAGATGTTGTAAGATGGAGAACCATAGGGGTACATTAACGGGTACATTAAAGTATCGTAGAGGGGATGTAGTTCGGAGATCCATTTTAATCTATCATTTCTAAAACGCAAGACAATATCCCGGTTAGCTGTTGGTTCATTCTCCATTAATATTCCAATCTCATACGTTGTTGTTGGAGCATTGAATCGCCGTGGATGCTCTTCTTGCGGCCTTCGGTCTTCCCTTATGACAACTTTATGTTCTACCAAGTGTTCTTCTTCAATCCTCTCCTTTGTTGTTTTCAGCTGACAAATGAAGCTGTTGTTCTCATGTAAAAATTCAGTCAGACTTTGGAGAATGTCTCTATTGAGTCTACTGTCACGTCCCCTATTATGTAGTTCCTCTTCCAGACTATCCAAGAAGTAGACTTGAATAAACTTTGCTGTTTCATCTTCAGGTGGTAAAAGACTCCCAATCTGGTGGCAAACCTGGCCTCGAATTCTAAAAGAAGGATTCCACCCATGTACTGCCGCAATTTTGTGACCAAATGATGTCATTGCAAAACAATTGTTATAACTGCGTAGATTTTGCAGAAAATCTTTAGAGATGGGACCATTGCCGGAGAGCAAATCTTGAAGCAACTGAGGCAGTGGTGGAAAGCTATCAAGCACAACTTTGCCAGAAGAACAACAACAACAACCAGGGGTTTCTCCTTTAAATTTTACAGCTGAGCAATGTTGACATACTTTGTCCATTTTTCCTATATCAGCTGTAGTGAGAGAGTCATTTTTGTTGTAGAGCAATCCTTTTCTATTGCAGTGTTCTATTTCATGGTGTCTCAAAGCAGTCATTCGTTGTCTAGCTGCCTCGTTTTCTGTCAGTTGCTGGGGCAAAGTCATACTCTCTCTCCATGCAGCCTCTCGTTGTTGCCCTTGGTATAGGCGAAAGCTTCATTGGGTTTCCGATTCATTCTGATGTCGTTGAGCCACTCTCAACTGACCTTGTGTACGTCTACTTACCTCATATAATTCATTCGATCGTAATATTGCTTCTCTTTCCAGTGCATATCTTTGCCTTTCTTGAATTTCATCTTGTGATGAATTTAACCGCCTTACAGCATGTCTAGTTCTGTCAGCTTCACGTTGGGTTTCTCTTTCCAAATCTGACAGTCTTGCTCTCCTTTCTCTTTGACGTATCCTGTTAAGTTCTAGACGTCTTTCTCTATCTGAATTGTTTTCATTGGAGCGAATTGCAGCAATTCTTAGTCTATTAGCTTCCAATCTTTCCATTCTTTCTTCCTCACTTTCGTTTCTACTTCGTTTGGGTGGCATAATTTCGGTTTTAAACGGAATTGTTTAACGATATTAATGATTGTAAATTAATTAAGCGAAATTAAGGAAATGTATACTAACTGAAATGGACGAACTATAAATAATATTTCTGAATAGTACAATTATAAACAATTATATTGTACCTATTTACTATGCCTCCCCACGGGACAGAGTTAGACACCAGGGTCGTTTTTTAACGTGGAGAAAAGGTACAAAAATAAAAATTGTCTCAGTCGTGAAGGATTTCTCCTCCACCGAAAGAGAACAAGAAAATGAAGTGCAGCATCTGAAGAACAGATACTACACTTTGATCTTGACCAAAAGGAATGAATAAAAGCGACCTACGTGTGACTCATTACTTCCGGGTGTAAACGTCACAGTCTAAAAGTAATAATTAAAAAAAAAAGTAAATGTAAAATAAATGTAATACCAACTTAGGTTAACTAATTAAACAGTACAATTAAAACAGTTCTATTAAAACAAATAATTACTAAGATCTAGGTAATTGTTAGTCTCATTGTTATGGTTTTAAAGAAAAAAAATGTGTAAAAAAAGTTCTGCTTTTGTGAGTACGTGTATTTCTTTTAAATTACATAACCTTTTTATTTTATTATTTATATCTCTTTTAAATTTATATATTTTGTTAGTAAACTGGAAGAAATTCAGTTGAATAAAACCTTGTTCGTGTTCTTTACGTTAAACTCATATTTTTATAAAAGGTTCATCCGGTTTAAAGAAAGCACTAAGTTTAAATAAGACTGGAAATAACTAATTCAATATATAAATAGAAAAATGAAATAAATATAAGCTTTAAGTCTTAAGATAGTAATAATCAAAATGTAATAAATTATTTGTAGTTCAAATCTATGATAAGACAGGCTTTCGAAATAGACTCGACCAGAAAGATTAAATTGGAACGAAATTATAATCTCCGTGCCATTTTCAAAACAACCCCACAAAAGTAACGGTATCCTGCAGTTGGTTAAATGACAATGGTTGTAAGAAAAATGTAAAAGAAAATGCGCTTATCTGTTTATTTTGACCTGTTTTATTTAATTAAAAAAAAATTGGCTAGAACTGGAAGAGAGCGTTATGTTTTGGGGGGTTGTTTAAAAAATAGAATGGAAATAAAGTTAGTTCCGTTTTAATTGTCTTTAATTGCGGCAAGCGCTAACAAAATCGAAAAATCACTGTTTACATTCGAAATGTTAACTTTTATAGGTTTACAGGTTTGCTGACAAGGCTGGGGGTGTTTAATACAATTATTTTACTAAATTAATTTTTTTCATTTAAAAATAAAATTATTTCTTTTTTAATAAAGTTTTATTTTAAAATATTTGTTTTTGTTTATTTATAAAAAATTACGATAGTTGAATTGTATTCTTTCAATTATATTGGCAAGTAAAATATAAAAGATTAAAACGGAACGAAATTGAAATTTCCATTACATTTTCAATACAATCCCAAAACATAAAGCTTTCCTCGCCAATGAATTGTTTTGATAATATACGTAAAGTGAAATAAATCGAATATAAAATTAAATGAAAATATATTAAATAATTAAATGTTAAATAGATTTTGTAAATAGTACAGTTGAAATGATTAGAATATTTCCAATATGTAATAAGGTCGAGGTAATTAGTTAAAGAGATTTAATATAATGTGATATGCAAATGAGCATAAGTCATTCGATATGGGGGTGATTTGTAGACTAGTATATAAAGAAATTAGGCATTGATTCTTATGTCTCCTATAACAGAAACATCCTAAAATGGGTTCTAATGTTTCTCTACCAGGAGAGATCTACCCTCTTACCTCCTTTATATTTCGTTGACGATGGAGAGCTGTACACACAGACAGAAACACACGAACCCTATTACTTTATAAAAAATATAGATATTGTGTGTGTGTGTGTGTGTAAATATTAAATAAACAATACTTATTTCAATGATAATATTGGTAGTTCCAGAAATTAATTTTTCTCCGAGTGATATTGAATTTATTCATACGAATTTTAGGGGCTTTTTTCGTAATATTCCTGAAAAAATTATTATACGATGCTTTATTTTCATTAAAAATAAATAAATAAATTCATGCATTTTTTACTACTGAAAACCATATCTTTAGAAAGGTATTTTTTGTTTCAATAAAATAATCAATTCCCACTGAGAAAATAATGTGTTCATTATATTTCGGAATCATTATTTGATAAATACTGAAAATTTCACTAAAATTCGTTAATTTCCGAAATTTTGGTCAATTTTTAAGTAAAGTTGGGGATTAAAATGTTTATACATTTCGATCATCGGCATTGATTTTGCACGTACCTATCTATATATCTATAAAAATGAACGTTGTGTGTGTGTGTGTGTACATTTCCCTACGCAATAACTCTGTTTTTTTTGGGGGGGGAGGGGTTGCTCAGCATACACCTCCAAACACCCGGACAACGCCGGGCACCCATGCTAGTATATCTACAAAAGTGAACGTGTCTGTCTGTCTGTGTGTCTGTGTACATTTTCCTTCGCAATAACTGTGTCAATTTTTAGTCTACAGACTCGAAATTTGATATGCAGGGTACTGACATTTGAGAAAATCTATGTGATAGGGTTTCGGCCAGAAATTTAGCTGTTAAGGATTTGACCTTTGAGAACTCTACCAAACTCCTCCGACAATTTTGGGTCTAAACACTTGACATTTTAGGTGTAGGTTCCTTGGACATGGATCTAACTTAATAACTAAATTTGAGCCCAAAACAATAAATTTTAAGGGGCATAATAGGTGTCAATGTTTAAAAAATTGACCGTTTTTTTTTGTTTTTGTTTTTTTTGCTCAGTATACACCTCCAAACACCCGGGCAACGTCGAGCACCCATGCTAGTATATCTATAAAAGTGAACGTGTCTGTGTGTCTGTGTGTGTGTCTGTCTGCGTGTCTGTGTACATTTCCCTACGCAATAACTGTCAATTTTTAATCTACAGACTCGAAATTTGATATACAAGGTACTGAGATGTGGGAAAATCTATGTGTTCGGTTTTCGGCCAGAAATTTGGCTGTTAAGGGGTCAAAGTTCAACGATTTGACCTTTACGAACTCTACCAAAGTCCTCCGACAATTTGGGGTCCAAACACTTGAAATTTTAGATATAGATTACTTTGACATGGATCTAACTTAATAACTTGATTTGAGCCCAAAACAACAAATTTTAAGGGATCATAATAGGGGTAAAAGTTTTAAAAAATTGACCGTTTTTGTTTTGTTTTTGTTTTTTGTTTTTTTTTTGTTTTTTGTTTGTTTTTATTTTTTGCTCAGCATACACCTCCAAACACCTGAAATGCTAGTTATATAAATTGATAAAATTAAGATTTATTTTATTTGTTATTTCTATTGTATAAATTTTATTAGTTTTTGATTAGATAAGGGTGCAGGCAAAATCTGTTTAAAATTCATGGTTTAGCAGGACATCTGACGTGTAGTTATAACACAATATTAAAAATAAGATCCCATTTTTTTTTTTTTTCTTGGATTAATTTTAACTTAAATGCAAAAAAAATACGTTGGATCTAAGGGCGATAATAAATGCCAGTCACAAGGAGTTGCCTCCCTTATCTCTACATGCTTTTATTTTTATTTCTTGTGATAATTTGTCGGCCTTTATATATTTATTTACTTGCAAGCTTAACTGTACTTTGTTTTTGTTTTTGTTTTTTGTTTGTTTGTTTTTGTTTTTGTTTGTTTGTTTGTTTGTTTGTTTTTTTGCTGTTTTTTTTTCATATAAATAAGTCGGTAATTATGAAAAAAGACTAAGAAACGTTTGGTATTTTTTTTATATTAGGTCCAAGGTCCACCTCCACAATTTTCTTTAAAATGGCGACTTTTAAAGGTTTTCGACTATGTTAAATCCGAAAATCACGTTTAAAATTTACAGAGACAAGTAGTTATCGAGATATAAAGACCTGTATTATGCGCTGTCATTCTCTGGCGGCTATATTTACGCGCGTGCATGCTTGATAAATAAATCAACTTCGCAGATAAGTAGACGTGTTTATCGCGTGAAAACATGGCCGTCAGAGAATTACAGTGCATAATACAGGTCTTTATATCGCTATAACTACTTGTTTCTGTAAAATTTAAATGTGATTTTCGTTTGCGACATAGTTGAAACCCTTTTAAGTCGTCATTTTAAAGAAATCTGTGGAGGCGAACCTAATGTAAAAATTTACCCTCTATTTTTAAGAAAAATTAGTTTGTATGTTTTTTTTTGTTTTTTTTATTCTTGCTTTTTTTATTTTGGTTTTGTGTTTGTTTGTTTGTTTTTATGCGATAATTTGGGGCGCAAATTGTAGAGAAAAGAAAGATGTTATAATTTTTTTCTTAAATAAAACATTTGGAGTAAATATAAGAAAAAATAATGGGCTATTTGGCTGTTTAGCTCGCGGTACTCTTTTGTCATGGGGACCGAGATGTCGGACAACGCGATGATTGAACCACCATGGGTAAAAGTAAAAACTACCAAATAACCAAAAAATGTACAAAAAATAAATAAATAATAATTATCTTTTATATTTACTTTTTTTTAATTTTTTGTTTCATGAAATATTTTAGTTGCGAAAACATTTATTTGTTTTAAACAAATTTACAATAGTCGCATCTTTCTTTTATTAGTCTTACAATCAGCGTCCGAACTTATCGTATAAAAAAAATGTGTATTTTATAAAAAAAAAAAAAAAAAAAGAATTTAATTATACGAGTAACATAGAAGTTACTCGTATAATTAAATTCTTTTTTTGGACTTATTGGCAATTAGGAACAAATATTGATTGGTCTAAGGGGAGTAATTCTACTTTTACTAAGAAATCAGTTTTTCTTTTTTTTTCTGTTTTCTTTTGTGCTGTTTTACAATTTGTCATTGTGCAAATGAGACAACTAACTCTCGTTTACTAAGAGATTCGTTCATTTTTTTGATGATGATGATGATGATGATGATGATGATGATGATGATGATGATGATGATGATGGTGGTGGTGGTGGTGGTGGTGGTGGTGGTGGTGGTGGTGGTGGTGGTTATGTAGAAGAAGCACCAAAAGTTTTGTTTGAAAAAAAATTATTATTTCCTTTCAGCACATATTCGCGATGATTTTTTTAAAACCCTTACCCTAAATAATTTTTTAAAACCCTTACCCTATATAATTTTTTAAAACCCTTACCCTATATAATTTTTTTAAACCCTTACCCTATATAATTTTTTAAAACCCTTACCCTATATAATTTTTTAAAACCCTTACCCTAAATAATTTTTTAAAACCCTTACCCTATATAATTTTTTAAAACCCTTACCCTATATAATTTTTAAAAACCCTTACCCTATATAATTTTTTTAAAACCCTTACCCTATATAATTTTTTAAAACCCTTACCCTATATAATTTTTAAAAAACCCTTATCCTATATAATTTTTTAAAACCCTTACCCTATATAATTTTTTAAAACCCTTACCTATATAATTTTTTAAAACCCTTACCCAATGTAATTTTTTAGAACCCTTACCCTATATAATTTTTTAAAACCCTTACCCTACATAATTTTTTAAAACCCTTACCCTATATAATTTTTTAAAACCCTTACCCTATATAATTTTTTAAAACCCTTACCCTGTATAATTTTTTAAACCCCTTACCCTAAATAATTTTTTAAAACCCTTACCCTATATAATTTTTTAAAACCCTTACCCTATATAATTTTTTAAAACCCTTACCCTACATAATTTTTTAAAACCCTTACCCTGTATAATTTTTTAAACCCCTTACCCTAAATAATTTTTAAAAAACCCTTACCCTGTATAATTTTTTAAAACCCTTACCCTATATAATTTTTTAAAACCTTTACCCAATGTAATTTTTTAGAACCCTTACCCTATATAATTTTTTAAAACCCTTACCCTATATAATTTTTTAAAACCCTTACCCTATATAATTTTTTAAAACCCTTACCCTGTATAATTTTTTAAAACCCTTACCCTATATAATTTTTTAAAACCCTTACCCTGTATAATTTTTTAAAACCCTTACCCTATATAATTTTTTAAAACCTTTACCCAATGTAATTTTTTAGAACCCTTACCCTATATAATTTTTTAAAACCCTTACCCTATATAATTTTTAAAACCCTTACCCTATATAATTTTTAAAACCCCTACCTATATAATTTTTAAAAACCCTTACCCTATATAATTTTTTAAAACCCTTACCCTATATAATTTTTTAAAACCCTTACCATATATTATTTATTAAAACCCTTACCCTATATAATTTTTTAAAACCCTTACCCTGTATAATTTTTTAAAACCCTTACCCTGTATAATTTTTTAAAACCCATACCCTATATAATTTTTAAAAACCCTTACCCTATATAATTTTTTAAAACCCTTACCCTATATAATTTTTTAAAACCCTTACCCTATATAATTTTTTAAAACCCTTACCCTGTATAATTTTTTAAAACCCTTACCCTATATAATTTTTTAAAACCCTTACCCTGTATAATTTTTTAAAACCCTTACCCTATATAATTTTTTAAAACCTTTACCCAATGTAATTTTTTAAAACCCTTACCCTATATAATTTTTTAAAACCCTTACCCTATATAATTTTTAAAACCCTTACCTATATAATTTTTTAAAACCCTTACCTATATAATTTTTTAAAACCCTTACCCTATATAATTTTTTAAAACCCTTACCTATATAATTTTTTAAAACCCTTACCATATATTATTTATTAAAACCCTTACCCTATATAATTTTTTAAAACCCTTACCCTATATAATTTTTTAAAACCCATACCCTATATAATTTTTTTAAACCCTTACCCTATATAATTTTTTAAAACCCTTACCCTATATAATTTTTTTAAACCCTTACCCTAAATAATTTTTTAAAACCCTTACCCTATATAATTTTTTAAAACCCTTACCCTATATAATTTTTTAAAACCCTTACCCTATATAATTTTTTAAAACCCTTACCCTAAATAATTTTTTAAAACCCTTACCCTATATAATTTTTTAAAACCCTTTATTAAAAAAAAAGTAGTAAAAAATGTAGAAAAAAGTTACCGCAGCTTCTTTTTTTTTTTTTTTTCAATGCTTTCCTCTAATGAAAATATCGTTGGTTCGTTGGATTTAGTGTCGGAAATTATGATATGAAAACAAAAACGATTCTCTTAATAGACGCATAAAGAGTACATTTTGTATTATTAATGTTATCAATTTTGTTTACAATCCCTCTACAACTCTCGCCGCATTTTCATTTTTTGTAATGTTAAAAACAAGATGTTGGTTTTTGTAATGTTAAAAACTAGATTTTGGTGTTATTAAGCTTTGTAAAAAAAAAAAATGTCACCGCAGCTTTAGGTGTGTCAGAAATTTCGTGAAAAATATTGAATAATTCCACCCGTCTTTCCAAGCTTATAACTCCTCGAAAAATGTAATTCAATCCCTAATTTGTTTTTCAATTAAAGGAGCAAAGACCAAGGTTTCATTAAAAAAAAAAAATTTTTTTTTAAAAAACGTGTTTTTTTTTTTAAAAAAAAGGTTTTTTAAACTTCGGACTTTACAGGTAAATTTCTAAAAAACACTACTTTTTTGTTTTAAATTTGAATATATTATTTATTGATCTTTTATCTTCAATTTGTGATATATAACACTTTGTGAGTAAAATAATTATTTACTTTTTAATAGACATTTCAAAATGGGAGGCGTGAATTAATTCGACCCCCTGTCTTTCTAAGCTTATAACTACTCGAAAAATGTAATTCAAGCCCTAATTTTTTTTCAATTAAAGGAGCAAGGACCAAGGTTTTATTTTTAAAAAAAACAAAAGAAAAAACAAACAACGTGGTTTAAAAAACAGGTTTTAAACTTCGGACTTTACAGGTAAATTTCTAAAAAAGAACACTACTTTTTTGCTTTAAATTTGAATATATTATTTATTGATCTTTTATCTTCAATTTGTGATATATAAAACTCTGGTGAGTAAAATAATTATTTACTTTTTAATAGACATTTAAAAATGGGGGGGGCGTGAATAAAAAAAACGTTTGTCTAAAATATTATATTCCGTTTATTGGAAAGAGTATAAAATTTTATATTGACCCTGAAAATATCGTAAAAATTGAATCAATAGAAAAATTTTGATAGATTTTTTAAGTTTAAAAATTGAAAAGTACTGAACTCGTAAAATTGAATTAATTTCATTACTGTTTTTTTAAATAAAAAATAATATTTCTATTACTTTTTATACAACTTTAATAGATTATTTTGGAAGTATAATCCATAAAGAAAATAAACAACCCAATTTTAAAAGAGAAATTACGAGTTTTTTATATTTTATTCGCAGTTTCGTGTTAGGGGTGTCAAAAATTCCTACAAAAATTCTGATACACTTATCGCTACACACCCATGAGTGTGTTTCAGTTTTAAAAGTTTTATTCTTGTTTTATTAAAGAATGTCATTCTTTTTGTATTTTTAAAGGTTAAAAAATAATTTTTTTAAAATCTTACCATAATATTTACTTTTTAATTATAAAATTAAAAATAGTCGTAAAAAATGTAGAAAAAGATACCGCAGCTTTGTACCGTAAAAAAATAAAAATAAAATTTTTAAAAAAAGTCGCAAGTATGTCCCTGGTATTTTTAAGGTTAAATACTATTTTTGAAAAACCTTACCATGACATTTACTTTTTAATTAAAAAAGTTGCCGCGGTTTTATATTTAAATGATTTTAATGCAAATGTCGTTTCTTCATTGGTTTAAGAATCATAAATTACGATATGAAAACAGAAACGATTCTCTTAATAGTCGCGTAAAGACTACATTCTGTATTAGTAACGTTACCAACTTTATTACATTTAAAACAAATCGTCGCGGCTTTCTTTTTTTTAATGTTTTGATTAAATTTTTAAAATATATCGTCAGATGAAGTTTCCTAAATTATGAGATGAAAAATGAACGAATTTCTTAGTAAACGAGAGTTGTCTCCCTTCGCACAATGACAAATTGTACAACAGCGCCAAAACAAAATCTAATTTCTTAGTCCTCTTAGACCAGGGATTCTCATCCGGGGTCCACATGAACCCTAGGGGGTCCATGGAATATTTCTGGGGGTCCACAAGCAAAACATAACAAAATGGGGGTCTACAACGATATTTTGCTGGTTCATAAAGAAAACCAACTCTGAATAGTTTTTATTATTCAAACTTTAATTTCTACTGGAATTTTGTATAGTTTTTTTTTCAATCATTCAAGTTATTTTAACTATAATATTTCTATTTATCAGGTTTACCTCAAACATTTACCTTGCACTCTGTTTCTAAACATGTGTTTTATTTGTCGAAAATTTTATAAAACTGAATAGCAATATATATATAGTTAGATATTATGAACTGCAGTAATTGTATTCCCAGCTGTGTGTATATATAATATATACATGTATTGGTAAAGAATTATTATATCTCTAATTTAGATTATTATTATTATTATTATTATTATTATTATTATTATTATCATCATTATCATCATCATCATCATTATCATCATCATCATCATAATTATTATAGTTGTTGTAGAATACTTTATTTGCATTAAATTAGTTTTCATTTTAAAATAAAGCTTAATTATATAATATTTCTTAGATTATTACAACCTCAAAATTTATATTAGTGAAAAATAGAAGATTGTCTTGTGACCAATAGTTATGAAGGGGTCCATCAAGATAAAAAGAAGGGAAAAGGAGTCCATGAGTAAAAAAAAAAAGATTGAGAACCACTGCCTTAGACGAATCTAACTTCTTACTCCCCTTAGACGAATCAATTTTTGTTCCTAATTGCCAATAAGTCACAAACAAGAATTTAATTATAACAGAAAATATAAAATACACATATGCCTAATTATTGTCTCAAAAGTAGTAGGTGCGTGCGAAATGAATGGTCGATGCCCAAATTTATCAAGATTTTCACCCCTTCTTCCACGTAAACATTCACCTAAATTCAGGAAATCAACTAATTTTAATGAACTTTTCAGTATTTATTAATTAATGATCACAGAACATAATGGAACTTATTATCATCAACACCACTTCAACCACAACTACCACCACCACCACCACAACCACAACCACCACCACTTTAATCTTACTGGAAATCTATTATTTTGAGTAAACAAAAACACCTTTAATAAAGTTATAGTTTTAAATACTAAAATAAAAAACGCATGAATTTATTTTTTGCTTTTTTATTAAAATAAAGCATCGTAGATTGTAACAGTTCCCACACTGACATCAAACTGTGCACTTATTGCCTCTATAGACATACGACGGCCCTTGATGAAATTCTTTATTTGGTTAATCAACTCTGGTGTTCTGACTTCCTTACTCCTCTCACACCTTCCGTTATTCCTCACAGACTCCCTGCCTTTCGGATCTCTTACGCCACGCAAAAACTGCTGCCTGGTCCAAAGCAGCCTGGAGCATTCCATACTTTCCAAGTTTAAAGCAGAATTTTATTGCATATCTTTTTTTTTTTTTTTTCAAAGGAGTCACCACTTATCGAGACCCGGAGGCCACTTGAGGATAAGGGTTAATGAGTTAGTACTGGAAATTTGGTAAATTGGATTACTTAAGAGGATGGCTCATCAAGAACTTGTTTACATTGGACTTGAAAACGACCATACTGTAGTCAGCTAGAAAGCAGGGAAACGGAAGATAGTTTCCACAGGCGGGCAGTTCTTCTAAAGAGTCCTCACGTCCAGATTGCATTTTTGAAGTTCACTAGCTGTAACAACCAGGCTTTAGTAGGATGTATTCCAATTCCTGCTGTAGCTGTTCATTTGAACCTGAAATCATAGAAATTGGTCAGTCATCTCATAAGATGCATAGCAATAACATACTGAATTTTCAAGAGTCTATAATAATCTTAAATGCCTGTACTGCAAAAAAAGTCTGGAAACTTATTGAAGGCACCTCGTATCTTGATTCTAATTTTCGCGATGAGACATAAAAATCGTGCAAACTGCTTTGTTGGAGGGAATTCAGTTTACCCGTCCGGGAACGGGTAATCTATTTTTTTTTTTTTTTTTTGTTAACTTAACCTACCAAAAATATAGAAATTTTTTGTTAAGTTAACCCACCAAAAATATAGAATATTACCTGTCCGCGGATGGGTAATATTGTATTTTTTTTTTTTTTTTTTTTAAGTTAACCCACCATCTGTTTACATCCTGATAATGTGACGTAACTTCCGGTTCTATGATATTACATCCGTCACCGTTATTTGAAACTTGTTAATATAAATCGGATGATTGGGATTCTTCGAAGGTCTCGTTGAAGGCGTAGCAAATTTTAGTTGCCGTTACGTGTGTTTATTTGTTCGCTTTTGCGTATTTCTTGTTCAACTCTTTTTTAAAATATAGACCGAATGGTGTGACGTAAGTTTATCTTCTCTGAATTTTCTTTTTCCGATAATGCGAGGGAAGGAAACGAATGGAGAGAAGACAAATCAGGTTATCACAAATTATCTTCATCTTATTACTAGGTAGCATAGACAACAAAATGCAAGACTTCACTAACTCTTCCATTCTCCCTCTCCCTCTCTCTCTACCCCCTCTCTCTCCTTTCTCTACCCCTCTACCCTCTCACTCTCTATCGTTCCTCCTCCTCTCTTCTTCTCTACCCTCTCCTCCTCTCTCCCGTTTATTCTCTTTCTTCACTTCTTTGCCCATTCCCATCCCCTCTCTCTCTCCTCCTTTCGACCTCTTTTTCCATTTTCTCTCCTCAACAGTTTAGAAGCATTTCACCTCCCTTGGTAGAGTACATAACAGATACTACACCTTGAAAAAAAATGTATTTATTTCCGGAAATTTACAATTCTCAAAAACAAACAAGGCACAAGGACATTCAAAAGTGTGTGGAGAGGGTCTATAGTCATCCTTGTCACTATACTTTATGACTGTCTAACCTATTCTTAGCTAAAGTCTTCAGTCGCCATAATACCACATTCACTCCAATCTTAAGATTCCCAAATCGATTTATTTTGCCAAATAATTATGTACGTTTTTATTAAAAAATAATTTTATTGGCGTGGGATAGGGAAACAATAATGAAAGCAGATGTTAGATCGTAGTCGAAAGCCAAGAAAGTGTATTTTAGTTCGAGTTTCAGACCAAAAGCCGATGAAAAAAAAAGTTGTTTGTCTAGCCGCACTGATGAGCTCTAAAGCAGCGAAACAGTACTGTATGTGGATGACTATATATATGTGTGTGTGTGTGTGTGCGCGCGTGTGTGTGTGTGTGTGTGTGTGTGTGTGTGTGTGTGTGTGTGTGTGTGTGTGTGTGTGTAACTTGCGTTCCTTCAGCTTTAATCGAAACCGAAACCAAAACTTACGAGAAATTCTTGGTAAAATTATTTATTACAAGTAATAGAAAGTCATAACTAGGGTTATGACAACAGCATATTCTTATCATTGTTCTGACTCTCGAGTATATATCAGACACAGTTAATCAAGCGAGAACCACATGACTGTATATATAAGATATCAACGGATACACACTCGAGAGTCAAAACAATGAAAAGAATATGCTGTTGTCCTAGCCCTAGTCATAACACTTAAACGATAGTTATTCCGAAGAAAAAAAAATGTAAGCGTGACAAGACGAAAGAAGAAAAAAAGATTTCGAGTTTTGCTTCGGACTTAGATTTGCCTTTTACGTTCTTCGTTTCGTTGATCCGCTTTGTAATTTCTTTGCCCATTTTATGCTAAAAATAGACCCATCTCAGATAATAAAATGCCACCCGCTATCGTGAAATTTACCAGACGCAATAAATGTACACCCCCTTTACATAACCCTTTTTCCCGGGCAACAACGGATGCTTTCGGCTGTTGGTACAGTTGCGCAAATACATGTTATACTTTATAAAAAAAAAAAAAAAAAAAAAACTATTTATGTCGAGTTTGCGGAAGTTTGAGACGACGACTCATAATGTGTATCACTAGAAAAAGAAGAAGGTAATAACTGGGAGGATGCTTATCATAATAAGAGAACAAATGCTATACGTCCCCCTACCGCTCCCAAAAAGGGAGGGGACAATGCCTAGGACGATGGCTTACTGATGAGCGAACTTGTAACACATTACTTTCAAAAGGGAAGGGGGGTAGTATCATGTTTGCGAGGATGATTTCGAGACAACAAAACAGATACTACACTACCCTCTGAATTGAGCATTGAAAATAGTACAGTGGTACTTGAATATAGGTTGTCTCTAAAAAAAATGTACTCACACTTCAAATGACGATGACACTTCCATTCAGTATCAAGAGATAACGGATACTCACTGTAAGGGTAGTTGCGCGTGTAATTGTGAGGCAAGGGTTGCGCAATCCCTAACCACACCTCTCCTGAATAGGCACTGTTTTGAGCCTAGTGGCAAAAGTGCTAGACGATCGGAAACAAATTCGAGAATTTTTTTTTTTTTTTTTTTTTTAACTCAGCTTCACTCCAAACAATGCCAATATCGCCACTTGGACGACTAAGTGGGACCATGCCTAAGAAAGATTAAGATATTGGTTTACGTTGCATTTGAACTTCTGCATATCAGTACAGTTTGGGAACCAGGTAACAGAAAGACAATTCCAAAGTCTATCTGCTCTAGGGAAGAAGCTATTTGAGTAGAAAACTTTCCAACACTTAGGAACCTCAACAGTGAAGAGGTGTGATTTTGTTGCCAAGCGGGTTTGTCGAGATAAACGGAGAGCACATACAGCACCCGGTGAATTCTCGATTTGTCACTTATTTTAATGCTGACCACGCTCAACGTTGCTTAACTTCGGTGAACGAGAACCGGTGTGTTAACTTGAATTATACTCTATTCCGATAAAGCCTTTATTTAACAACATAAAGTGAACTGGAATAACTATAAAGACAAAAGACAAATGTAATTGACGAATCATATTCGCAAATGTCCAAATTGATGACTATTATTGTCCAGACAACGCTGATAACAATTGAAGTGTGAGTACATTTTGGGGAACACTCTGTAGAAGTAATAGTATAGTTTCGGTTCCAGACAGACAAATACTACATCTTTATTAGTAACGGATGTTACGTCTTTTTTATTTATTTATTTTAATTATTGCTATTTTACTTTATAAGATGCTTAACTGGTGCCCGGAAAACTCGTCCCGGGAAAACTCGTCTCCGGAAAACCCCCTTTTTGCTAGGTAGGAAAACTGGTCCCTTATTGAATAAATATCGATTGAAAACACATTTTATTAACGTTCTTGAAGGATATATTGTTTTTAAAAGAGACTATGCACCCCCATAATATTATTTTCAAAAAAGTATTTTTAACTCTTGCTTAAAAAAATAAACTTGATCATGGAGTCAAGATACGAAAAACCAAATATTTATTTTTAAAAATACTCTAGTTTTAACACATTTGTGTCATTACGAAAGAAAAATAAAGAAAGAAAACACGTATTATCAAAGAAAGCCATTATTTTATTTTGAAGAATTAATTCAGTTTAAATAATTCTTGTGTTATTATAAAACAACAAAAAAGAAAACACGGTCTTGTGTAATTTTGGTACCGCGCTGAAATAATAACGTTATTATTTCGAAAGCCAGGAGGGGAAGGTATCGTTTAAAAGTCATTTCGGGGGCACTTATGCAGTACTTAAAAATATACAAATTTATTTTCTTTTGGAGGTGAGCGAGGCTCGTTTTAAAACTATATCTACCTCAGCATTTTCTTTAATTTACGGACATTTTTTGTTTAAAAATTATTTACTAAGTAACGTCGAGTGCGACATTACTTGTTATTTCTAACTAAATAAACTCTTTAAAATAAGTTTAAACACCAACAACTGACAAAGCTAGGTAGAAAACGAAAACTTAGAAAAATCTATTTAATTTTTTTAAAACAATAAACATGTAAAAAGATTTTTAAAAATATTATGGGATGTGCATTATTACCTAAAAATATAAAAATATTATGGGATGTGCATTATTACCTAAAAATATACAAATTTATTTTCTTTTGGAGGGGGGCTCGTTTTAAAACTATATCTACCTTAATATTTTGTTTAATTTTCTATTTTTGAGCATTTATTCTCCTAAAACCTGATCCTCTTATGTCGGACATTTTTTGTTCAGAAGTAACACTCGACATTACTTTTTTTTTAACTAAATAAACTCTTTAAAATAAGTTGAAACACCAAAAACTTTCAAAGCTAGGTAGAAAACGAAAACTTAGAAAAATTAATTTAACTTTTTAAAACAACGTTTTCTACTTAGCTTTGAAAGTTTTCGGTCTTTCAACTTATTTTAAAGAGTTTATACAAGTAAAAATATTTTTTGAAAATATTATGGGATGTTTATTCTCTTTTAAACACAATATCTTCTTCAAGAACGGTCATAAAATGTGTTTTCAATCGATATTTATTCAATAAGGGACAAGTTTTCCTACCTAGCAAAAGGGACGAGTTTTCCGCGGTCGAATTTTCTGGGTACGAGTTTTCCAGAGACGAGTTTTCCGGGGACGAGTTTTGATGCCCAGAAAACTCGTCCCGGGAAAACTCGTCTCCGGAAAACCCGTACCCGGAAAACTCGTACCCGGAAGACTCGTAACCAAAAAACTTCCCCCTTTTTACTAGGTAGGAAAACTGGTCCCTTTTTGAATAAATACCGATTGAAAACACATTTTATTACCGTTCTTGAAGAAGATATTGTGTTTAAAAGAGAATAAACATCCCATAATATTTAAAAAAATTATTTTTACCCCTTGCTTAAAAAAATAAACTACGAATAATAAAAAAAATAAATAAAAAAGAAAGAAAACACGTATTATCAAATAAAGCAATTATTTTATTTAGAAAAATTAATTTAGTTTAAATAGTTCTTGTGTTATTACAAAACAACAAAAAAGAAAACACGGTCTTATGTAATTTTGGTACCGCGCTGAAATAATAATTTCGAAAGCAATTCTTAACATCGAAAACTTTCAAAGCTAGGTAAAAAAAACTTAGAAAAATTAGTTTAATTTTTTTAAAACAACAGTAAACAAGTAAAAATATTTTTTTTTTAAATATTATGGGATGTGTATTCTCTTTTAAAGACAATATCTCCTTCAAGAACGGTCATAAAATGTGTTTTCAATCGATGTTTATTCAATAAGGGACAAGTTTTCCTACCTAGCAAAAGGAGGCGAGTTTTCCGGGGTCGAGTTTTCCGGAGACGAGTTTTCCGGAGAAGAGTTTTCCCGAGACGAGTTTTCCGGGGACAAGTTTTCCTAAATTTTCGTTTTTTATGTTATCATTATGAATATAGATTTTAGAGTCACTTATTTTCATCATTTTATCCTAAGTGCCAACAATTTAAAATTAAGTTTACCGTGTTTTTAAGGAATCGGTTTTGGAATTGGAAATTAGAGTATTTTTTCCCATACCGATTCCGATACCCTGAAAAGTTTCGATTTTCCTGATTCCCGATTCCGATTTCGATCAATCGTCCCAACACTAATATATATATATATATATATATATATATATTATTATTATTATTATTATTATTATTATTATTATTATTAAATACCTACAGACACTTGTGTTTCATCCTTTCGGAAATCATCAGTGCAGGGTGTCACGATTAACGCCAATCGAGAGATTCGAACCCCGGCGACAGAAGTCATGTCTGGCTTCATTAGCAAGGACCCTAACCACTCGGCTACGGCCGACCTCGAGAGATACAGTTGAATTTAAACATGTATTCTTATTAAGTGCTTTTAACGTCAGTCAGGGTGATCTAATCATTATATGACGATCTATGCATATGAACTAAGTTGACCGACTTTATTACAACTGAAAGTGCTCAACGATAAGAAACTAGTTTCTCAAATGGGGCTTTATTTACTATAATAATTATTAAATACTTACAGACACTAGTGTTTCGTCCTTTCGGGAATCATCAGTGCATGGTGTCGCGATTAACGCCAGTCGATATATATATATATATATATATATATATATATATATGTGTGTGTGTGTGTGTGTGTGTGTGTGTGTGTGTGTGTGTGTGTGTGTGTGTGTGTGTGTGTGTGTGTGAAATATATTTAATGTCTATAGTACCATCTGTCTCCAGAAGAATCTTTGCTCTTTCCGCCGATAAAAAAAATCTTTAACCATAATGACACCTTCTTTAACAATGCCTTAAGGAACTCTGGATACAAAGAAAAAATCAAATATAACCGTCTTATCCCACCTGTAGGCCGCCTGAGATCTGTGATCACCCACAACATGACCCGTAATAAACCTGCTACAACTATAAGATATACCGCAATTAATAACAATGAACCGCGCAATCACCATAATCAGAATCAACCTTTTAATCTTAATACTCCGGACATATCCAACTGCTTTGAGAGGAAGAAAAACATCTGGTTTAATCCTCCATTTAGCTCAAATGTTAAAACTAATATACCTAAAGAATTTTTTAATATTGTACAAAACTCCTTCAAGTAGCCATATCTATATAGTTCTATCTTTAATAAAAACTCAATATGGATTTCCTACTCAACTATGTCTAATTTAGAACAAATAATCTTAACATCAAATAATAAAAAACACATCTGTCCCAAAAATCCCTCTCCCAATTATGCCTTAAAACAATTTCAATTGTAATAACAAACGTAATTGCCCACTCAACAATGATTGTATCCATAGGGATGTTATTTATTCTTGCACAATAACAGAACTACCCCGTAATTCCCTTACAACAGACTAATATTCTGTCGAAAATTTCCCTGATATAAATAAACAAACCAATAATAGACCTTAAGCATTCCATAAAATACATACTTATATCGGCGCTATCTCAACTCCAATTAAGACAAGAATATCTAACCACACTTCTTCCTTTAACAGCTTAAACTCTAATAATAAGCAATGAACTTCTCTAACTACTTTAATTTTCAAAAACTTAAATTTAACAAAACTCCATTTTCAATTAAATGGACTATCTTTTAAAAAAAAGTTGTCTCGCACCCCAAGCTCTAAGTCGTGTCAACTCCGCACATCTGAAGCTATAACAATAATTACTTCCCTCAAAGCAAGAATATGATAAACTCTAAACGCGAACTAGTCTAGTTTTGCAAACATAAAACTGAATGTAAATATGGTCAATTTGAAATTACTTAGCTTTAAATAATTCCCTTAAAATCTCATTTTCATCAATTATAGATTTCTCCCTTTTACTTCCTCAGCACTTCGTGTTACCCCATTAATTTATATATTCCCTCTTCTTTCTCTCTCTCCTCATTGACCGGATGACCATCCACCCACCACACTCTGCTAGAATGTTTATGCATGCGTACATGTATTTCTCGTCTGTGTATATGCAGACCTGAGCATTTATCTAACGCTTGTACTCATGTGTGCATTTGAGTGTGCTTATGCATTGATATATATATATATATTTGTACGGGAGTTCGAGCGTAATTCTTTTTATTTTTTTATTTTTATTGGCTGCATTATGATAAAGTCTGCGGGTGCCAGCCGCCCTTTTCTACCTCCAATTCTCCTTTATTTTTTCCCCAAACCTTACAATCCACTAAATAAAACACTCCAACCTTTCAGATAAATTATTAATAATTAAACCGTGAAAGCAGTTTTCGTTTTTACTCGCGTCATCTGTTTCATCGTTCTATATTTCATTTTAACGCTTGTATGATCCTTTTCATACTTAGTTTCTTTAAATATTTGACAAGCATTTTGCTAATTCCTCCCCTCTGACGAGAAGGAAAGTACTTCTCCGAAACTCCGCAGATTAAGAAGTTTCACCTCTATTTGTGTTTCCTTTCCAAATAATAAATGCTTTTTAACTCTTACTAAAGTGTTTCTCAACATATTTAATTAAACCTATGTACTTATATATATGTGTGTGTGTGTGTGTGTGTGTGTGTGTGTGTGTGTGTGTGTGTGACCACGTATATATATATATATATATATATATACATAGAGAGAGAGAGAGAGAGAGAGAGAGAGAGAGAGAGAGACGCTATTGACCGTTATAGAACCGATCCAGACCCTATACACTAAATATTGCATTCCCAACTCGTTTAGGTTTGTTGAACATTTACGCGCGTTTTTAGCCGATATTGAAAACAACTTTATTTGCTCGTTCGCCGTTTCTAGTTTATTTACAAATGTCCCACTACAAGAGACTTAATATTTGTACCGACTCTCTTTACAATAGTAATTGACTCCCTCCTTCTTTCCTCACGGACATATTTGTTGAACTCATGATGATCTGTACTAAAGCAGTAGAATTCAGCTTCGACAGCCTTATGCGCACTCAGATCGACGGGGTTCAGACAGGAAGTGACCTTGAACCTGCATTAGCTAACATTTTTGTGGGATTACACTAGTCGGTACTATTTAACGATGTATCGAAGCCATCAGTATATTTCAGATACGTTGAGGACGACACCTTTGCAGCTTTTGCCTCTGAAAATAAGGCAAAAATCTTTTTCAAGAAACTCAATTCTCTCCATACAATGTAATTATTTACTATGGAGAATGAGAATGATGGTTGCTTGCCTTTACTGGGTGTTTTAGTTGAACGCAGTTAGAGTTCTTTTCTTACAACAAACAGTCTACCGCAAGCCGACATTTACGTATCTATGAACTGGCGTTTATTTGTGTCGAGTTCCAGAAAGATAGGGCTTATTCAGACGTTAATGTATAGAGCCCTTAGACTTTGTTCTTCCCGTAAACTAGAACGCGAATTGAAAACCGTCAGAGATATTTTCGTTCACAACGGTTTTGGTTTGGTTTGGTTTGGTTTGGTTGTTTTTGTTTTACGGCATATCAACCCTTTTCAGGTTATTTAATGCTGAATCCAAAGATTTTGAAGAAAACCTTTTTAATTAGAATATATTTGTTGTTTTCAAGTCGGTTTCTATTTAACCCATAGTTGGGACCCTAACAGGTACTACCACTCCGGGTCAGAGTGGACCTGGGAGCAATAGCAATTAAAGGGTGGCTCCACACTCCCCAAAGCCCGCAAGCTGGGGCCTCACCACTGGATATAGTTTAAGGTCGTATCCAGGACCCGTTCACAACGGTTATCTGAGGAATTTAATTATATTATTAAAAAAAAAGTTAAAAAGAAAATTCTTCTAAACTCTTTAGTCCCTCCAACTGTCCTGTTTACTTAAAAATTTCTTGGATTGGGGATACCGGTGAGTGTTTAGGTAGACGAATCATTAAATTTGTATCAAATTGCTGCCCGTCTGTTTCTCTGCGTTTGGTCTTTGGTGTAAAGTCTGCATTTCCCTAGTTGTTAACGATGGTTTACCTTACATCATAAAAAGTAACGTAGTTTATGAATTTTATTGTCATTGTGCAACTGACTATGAGGATCAAGGCACCTTAAATTTGCAGACTGCAGAATAAACCACCGTATTCCAGCAAAAAATAAGATTGGGCAAGCCTTGGTGCTCTCACCCCTTGGAATTTGCCATTGGCCAATACCTCCATGAAAATCCAGCGTGTGACAATGTGTATAAAATGGAGTGTTTTAGAATTTTACGCCGGCCAGACTCTCATAATCACTTGCGGATTTTGGAGTCAGTCTCCATTCTCTCACGTACGCCCTCTCTCTGTCGATAGAAAGAATTCATCATTAGATTTATTTGAGGATAAGTCTCCCCTTTGTACCCACTTGTAGATATATTTTACATAATTATAAATATTTTATTTTATTCTTAATCACACCCGTCTGTTTTCTTTGTTTTTCTCCTCTAAAAATTTACACTCACATCCCATTAAATCGTTACTCTTACGTGATATTTTTATTTATTGTTTTTGCAGAGACCAACGATTAACTCCTGATGAGTTTCTTGATGAAAGGGGCTCCTAGGGTTTTGCCGGCTATTTTCTTTAAAGCAATTATGAGTTTTGTACCGTCCAACAACTCTTACTCTCTCTCTCTCTCTCTCTCTCTCTCTCTCTCTCTCTCTCTCTCTCTCTCTCTCTCTTTATATATATATATATATATATATATATATATATATATATATATATATATATATATATATATTAGTGGCCTGGTAAGCAAAAAAAGACTAAACAAAATTCATCCCAAAGTGGCCAAACTAAAGCTAGCTTGACAGGACACTATATATACAAATGTAGGCAAATTTGAGCATATTTTATTGGTTTGAAAATATAGGTTGTTTTCACCGATGGTCATAAAATTTTACCTATAGAATATTAATATAATCTTCAAAAAGCCTGCAAATTTTCATGTAGTTTCGTCCCATAGAACCAAAGATATGAGCATTTACATATTCAATTTCGCTACGAGTATAGATATGTCCATATATATATATATATATATATATATATATATATATATATATATATATATATATATATATATATATATATATATATAAATATATATATATATATATATCACCTTTTTGGCAATTTTATAACTTCCAAATCTCAGCGACTATTGATCAGAATTTAACAAATGAAGGCTCGTTGGAGAGGCAATGACCTGACTTGTGTAGTGAGCTATGTGACATTTTTCCTAAAGGTCGCACATGAAGGGGATCATCTATCATGCAGAGCCTATTGTTAGCACTTTTTTACAGCCATAAAATGTTTCAATCATAGTCATTTGCTTTCCTAGTTTTGCATATGAATTACAAAATATCTGATATTTCCCCAAAACCTCTGGTCTTGATGGAGCGGAGACTAAAACTTGCTGCTATGGTTTCAAATGATCTGAAATAACAGCAAAGGGGAGACTTGATCCCAAATATTTCTCATATGTTATATCTCCCCTCTTTGGTTTTCATACATAAAGTAATACAGTGTATAAAGATTATTTTATACTGGAGATATTTATGATCGTAACTTATTTTCAAAAGAGAGGAGATAT
Source organism: Euprymna scolopes (assembly GCF_053919585.1). Taxonomy (NCBI): domain Eukaryota; kingdom Metazoa; phylum Mollusca; class Cephalopoda; order Sepiida; family Sepiolidae; genus Euprymna; species Euprymna scolopes. Next base: position 22,377,776 of record NC_136517.1, read on the forward strand.
AACATATAAGTGATATTTGGAATCAAGTCTCCCCTTGCTGTTATTTCTGATCATTTGAGACCATAGCAGCAATGTTTAGTCTCCCCTTCATGAAGGCCAAAGATTTTGGGGGAAATATATATATATATATATATATATATATATATATATATATATATATATATATATGTGTGTGTGTGTGTGTGTGTGTGTGTGTGTGTGTGTGTGTGTGTAAATATATTTTCTTGTATTATATACTAATCCATATTTAAGAAGCTCAATGGAATTACAGAGCAATAAAGTTAATAAATGAAAAAAGACTATATTCAAAATGACGTAATGGAAACATATTATAGGGTATTTACAGCTTCTCTTCAAATTTTCGGATTTTAATCATGTCAAAACGCACTTTATTTACTTTTGACGGATTGATTGTTGCTATTTCTTCTATCAAGATAGAGCATAATAGATTCACTTATTGATATAATAATTAAGTGATTGATTTTGCGCTACGAAACAGATACTGTCAAGAATTGTGGATGTCGACTGAATTAAAGGAATAAATTATAAACATCATGTTTGAAATATAGTCTTTTGTCTTTTATTCACTATATATATATATATATATATATATATATATATATATATATAGAGAGAGAGAGAGAGAGAGAGAGAGAGAGAGAGACAGACAGACAGACAGACAGTCAGACAGACCGACAGATAGACAAAACAGACAGACAGAGACAGATATAGATAGATAGATAGATAGATAGATAGATAGTGATAATGTTCTCTATTTTGCTCATACTTTAGTTTCTCTTCTCTTCTGATGAGAAGAATTTAGCTTTGAAATACCATGATCTGAAAAGATTGATCACACTTTTATTTCTCTTACTTTAATAATATTTATCCTTGTTGATACGAGAGTGTAATAAAGTTCTTATGTAATTTTAATTCTTATCCTCTATGTTTCCATATATATATATATATATATATATATATATATATATATATATATATATATATATATATATATATATATATATATATACAATTCCATGAATCCACATGAAATCTTGTAAGAGAATATAATATTTTATGTATCGATTTTCAGTATTTACTCCTAACAATACTCAATACGTGAGTAAAGCTAAATAGTAACTTATGGAAACATATATGACAATTACGAAATATATATATATATATATATATATATATATATATATATATATATATATATATATATATATATATATATAACTTTTCCTTATTACTTATATAATTTTTTTCTGTGTTATTTTTGGTGAGTTATTGTATGCTGTGTTTTATTTGGTTTTATTCTTTTTATGATTAATGTCGTTTTGGTTTTGTTTTGTTTTTTTTTGTTTTTTGTTTTTTGTTTTTTTTGTTTTGTTTTGTTTTGTTTTTTTGTCAGCTGCCAACAACTGTAGCAATTACCGCCAGAGTGCGCCATCTGCCAATTATAATGACGTCACACTGTTGAAATAAGCAGTGTTATCCAATTACATTTTACGACATTCCTTGGGACAGTCGGAAGATAACGACTTAGCATCGCAGAGTGCATCATATCGTTTTGCTTAAATTTTTATGCATAGAAGAAAGAAAGAAAGAAAGAAAGAAAGAGAGGGGGTCTCATGTCGCTGTTTGTTTTATCAACAGCTATCTTGAATTTATCTTTTTGAACCTATCTCTGTCTGCGTTCATTGCACAGGCCGTTATCGTCCACATGTTGTCTTCTGAAATCGGTGCTCGATCCCGTCACCGGTCGCTATCTCAATCATGTGGTCGGTGTACAGAATGTAAAAAAAAAATTATCACTACAATCGAAATTACAATTCCAAATAACAACGTTTATATTACTTGTATGTATCGGACCATTGTTTTCATCTTGAGTGTTATAAGTACAACGTTTTGGTCGGATTGTCCTTCGACCTTCGTAAGGCATGTCGGTTATTGTTTGGAAAAGAAAGGGAAAAGCTACTTGTTAAGTAGATATTTTCATATTTGTGTGAGTCAGTCTCCACTGTTTGATCATTGTTTTTGTTTTTTGTTTTTTCTTGGTCACAGATTCGAAACAATGATCAAAAGGTGGAAACTGGCTCACAGAAATACGAAAATATCTACGGAGTCAGTAGCTCTTCTTTTTTCTTTTCCAATCAGACAATTAGTTTAGTTTAGTTTCTATATGTTAATTATTTATGCTCAAACCTGATTAAAATAACATATATAATATAATAAGAATAAAAAGAGAAAGATTTAAGGAATAGGTTGGGAGTGAAATGTAAGTATGGTAAAGGGATGTTAAATTTAATCGGAAAATTTTAGAATAGTACAATGAATATTAAATAATTAAATTATTAAACGATTAAATAATAGAATTAAATTATTAGATAATCAAATTAACAAGTTATAACCTAAATAAGGCAAATAGAAATATATTTATATTTAATGATAATTATTTGTAATAAACTAACACCTGAGTAATTCCAAGAGGAAATAAAAAAAAATCGACCATTAAGTAATTGTGAGATATAGATCAAAATATAAAGTTGAAGTAATCTAAAGAAATTAGACTTAAATTGATATAATTAGAATAAGGTTAGAACTATAGGATTTCAATTAAGAAAAGGCGATTAATAAATGCTAGACAAAATATTAAAGTACGAATACACGTAATTTCAATAAATGATAAATAGAAAAAATGGGTAAGGAGAGTTATCTCCCTTGGAAGAACGGGATTAGAAAACGGAATGAAAAGTAAGAATCAGAAATATAAATATAATACTTAGATAATGATAAGACTTCATAAGTTAATTTTTTAAAATTATTGACATAAACAATAAGGGATAATAATGAATTGTTATTGCTATTATTTAAATAAACCTTCTAATAATAATTCCTTCTTAAGAAAGAACGTAGAAGAAGAAACATTAACTAATAAATCGTAACAGGTAAATAAAATTGATACGAAACTATGGCGGATTGAGATTTTAAAAAATAGTTAAACATATAAATAAAAACTAGAATTTGAAGGTGTAGATTTGTATTTGGAAGATAAATCAATAAAATGAATTAATTGGAAAAATAATTATATAAAAATTATAAGATTAATTGAATATAAAAATAGGTAATTGTTGAAGTTTCATATAAAAAATAGAAATAGGAAAGTGGGTTAAATAATAAATTAAAAAATAAATAGTTGTTATAATTCCTTTTCTATCCTTCAAATGATTCAAATTTTAGCATTTTATTATGGATGATAACGACTACCAGTTGTCAAGATTTCAGCTTTTCACAGTTGTTATTTCTAACAAATATTAGGTCTTAAAATTTTGTCCCTTAGTTTTGGACGCTACTGTATATATTCAGGCAAGTCTGATTGAACACGGCAGAGTTATTCATTTTTCCGATTTTTCTGTATATCTTTTCTGTTTGCCGAGTGGTCTTTTTTATATCGGCTGGTATGTTGTACAGAATGGTACCCAAATGTTTTTGTTCGGTCATGTTTTTAACTGGATCTCATTTAACACCGAGACAAATATACTAACAGTATTTAATAACTAACAAGAAATTAAATAAACTATAAAATAAAACCATTGCAACTAAAAAATAATTTGCCCATAACCATCCTGCACCCACCTTTATACCCAAAAAAAAAACTATAAATACACCAAGCTTAAAGGAAAAGAAAAAACGAAAACGATAACAACATCAAGCGCTCCTGGCGATAATCGGACGCACCAGTAGGAAGCGCTTGAGAAAAACATGGCCGAACAATAACATTTGGATTCCATTCTATACAACATGCCAGCCGATATTAAAAACCGCTCGGCAAATAGAAAAGATATCCAGAAATATCGGAAAAAAGGAATAACTCTGTCGTGTTCAATCAGAATTGCCTGAATAATGACTTGCTGCTTTATTTTATATATATATATATATATATATATATATATATATATATATATATATATATATATATAAATATGTGTGTGAGAGAGTGTGTGTGTGTATACAAATGTATATAATATATATATTGAGTAAAAGGATTAATAATTGTGAATTATAAATTAGTTTCAAAAGGAAAAACAAACAAAATCAACTTGAATTTGAGATCGTTTGACAATAATTATTCAACCATTTGGAGACAGCAGCATACCCAACGATATACTGACTGAACTTAAAACAAATTTTATAATGGAGCTCAATAAGGAATATTCGCCTAACTTACGACAAAAATGCTAGTTTTATTTTGGTGTCTTAAACCCCCCCCCCATATTTTTGCTGATGAGGAGATTATGTTCCAAGACAAAACCTTTTTCAATTATTGTCAGCAGTTATTGTCAATTTTAATAAAATGAACATCGTTTCCGAAACGATCGTACACTCAAGTTAATTTTGTTTGTTTTTCCTTTTGAAACTGATTTATAATTCACAATTATTAATCTTTTTTACTCAATATTAATATAGCTCTAGGGTACATATACCTATTGAGCACATTATATATGGGCACTGTTCTTTTGAAAGTATTATTACATTTATTAATACATTAAAATAAACTCTGCTCTTTATACCCAAGTTCTAATTCACTCCATAAAATATAAAACAAATATATATATATATATATATATATATATATATATATATAGTTATCACAATGCAAAGAATAGAATATTGTCACTATTGAGGAAAGAAGACATAAACAAGTGATATATTTAAATATATATAATTATGTATACACACATACATATATTTATTTAATGATTTTTGTCTCAATAATAATGTTTACTTCAAAAGTCAAACTTCTAAAAAGTAATGTACTGTGTGTGACATTGTTCCATAATATATTTCGAGGAAAATCTTCTTTCTCAAATGTCGGATGTTTCAAATCTTGAGATCGCAATTATGAACAGGGACGCAGAAAATATCGCAGAAGTAAATGGAAATATATTTATATATTCAAAGTTGATAGTGAATTACTGCGTGTAATTTATTTAAATATGGATTTCTCTATTATAAATTTTTATATTTTCGTTTATGTAGCCAGTATTACCTACTTGTTTATTCATTTATTTATTTATTTATTTTTTATTTATTTATTTTTTTATTTTTTTACGATATTATTAGGGTTCGATCGCAGCTACAAACAAACAAGACTAAATAAATCCGACTCGGCTTTTCTTTCTTTTTAACAAGTCGTTTATTGCCGTTTTCTTTCTCGCTTTCTTGACACCAGCTTAAAGTATCCCTCTGTCACCGCGGGGCTACATGTCCATCTCACCTGGTGCAAGTTTTTTCTTTCTGCTGCACTACGCGCCGGCCGTAGACAGCCACTTCTCGTCTTCGATTTTACACGTCCATTTTTTTTCAACCGCACTTTTTCTTCTCCCGACTACGTGGTGTTGTTTTTTCTTTTTTTTCTCGCGCACGCTTCCTAATTTGTATATGTGCAATTTTTTGGATATTGCTGCTTATATACTCGCAATTCAGCCATCTTACAGCTTCTGCTGATATTTTCCCACGCGCTCATACGGACTCTGCTGATTCCCATGAAACTTTCTCCTTCAAAGTAAATCGGTTCAACCTACCTAGGACGACTACATAATTTGTATTGCGTAAACAATAACTATGAAACAATATTTGTCCTCGAGTGGCCTTTGGGTCTTGATGAGAACTAACATGTTAATAAAAGAAAAATCCCTGTCAAATGGACACATTGACGTAGAATTAAAACCATTCCGTTATAAACTTATTAACTTGTGCATCGCTTAAACAGAACCACATATGCACCTTCCATACGGACAATGTTCAGTCCTAGGTCAGCGTTTCACACGGGCCTAGGGGGCTTAGATCGGAAAGCCATAAGACGACGGCGGAACAATGTAATTCAAAATGCAGAATCTTGTAATGTATAAATAAGGTGACAAGACTCCAACTATAAAAAAAATCATTTATTTTTATATTCAGTGGAATCTCTAGATACGAAATTGCTGTAAAATATTCTGCAGTCTCCCAACAATTTATGTTAACTATCCTTTTCCTTTTTCACAATTTCCGGTCTCAAAATTCATTACACATCTGACAAAACTCACTTTTGCCAATAAAAGAATGCACTTCTCTAACCAACGGACTTTTTAATGAAACCAGCTTCGTTTCATATACATATTAGATGCCCTGAAGTATCGTTACCTCATGAAATCGCCTGCCTATAAGTAAATACACTGACCACTTTTTTCCTTTATTCGTCTTGCCTTAAGCGAACACTGCATGCTGTTCAAAATCAGGTTTGTACTAATTTTTAATCATATTAATTTGCTTCTGCTTGGATGTTGTACCTTGAGATTTTCATATCGTGAAAGTAAAGCGCCTAATCAGTTCCAAGCCCTATGAAAACACCCATTTAATTTTATAATGAACGTAAAGACAGAATGTAAAGAGAGCCAAATAATAACTAACAGTTAATACTCGTAAATGAAATAGATATTAGAACATAATAATAACAATAATTTTTTAATACGAAAACGTGGAGCCTTAATTTTCGATTAGGGCGATGTCCGAATTTTCGAAACACTTAAAATTAATTTTTATCTTTTCAGTTTCTAATTTCTTCCATGCCACATGTTCGAAGATGAAATGACAGCAACGTCAAGTTTGGATTCACGAATGTTATTCGAGGTGGTGTGGAATGTGCGCAATATCTGCATGGCTCAGTAATGGTGTTAATTGCATCACAACGTCTTTCCGAACTCTCAAACTGTTGTGACAAGATGTATCCCCAGAGGAAGAAAGATAGCGGTTAGGCTCTGTCTTCGAAATGTTTACGATATGACCGTGAATCGACACTTTTTAAATCTAGATTTCGTCCAGAAGAAAAACCTGCTCTACAAGCTAGCAACGGATGTGATACTATTTGCTAGTACCACAGTTCGTTGTGACTCCCCCAACCCCACCCCACAATTCCCCGCCATAGCCAGGAGGTGATTTGGTTGCGTGCGGAGTGATACAGGAAAAAGGAAACCACAATGCATTGGTGACGGAACTAGTTAGGACTAATCTACGTTGCTAGCTCAGTTTAATAACTTGAAAAGTGTAAGTATTAGTTGGTTTTGATTGGTTTTTAAAACATTGTAAAATATTGTAATCTATCTATATATCTATAAAAGTGAACGTGTCTGTCTGTCTGTCTGTGTACATTTCCCTACGCAATAACTCTGTCAATTTTTAGTCTATAGACTCGAAATTTGAAATACCGGGTACTGATATTTGGGAAAATCGATGTGACGGGTGTCAGCCAGAAATTTGGCTGTTAAGGGGTCAAATTTCAACGATTTGACCTTTAAGAACTCTACCAAACTCCTCCGACAATTTTGGGTCTAGACACTTGAAATTTTAGATATAGGTTCCTTGAACCTGGATCTAACTTAATAAAGTGATTTGAGCCCGAAACAATAAATTTTAAGGGGTCATAATAGGGGTCAAATTAAAAAAAAATTGACTTTTTTTTTTTTGCTAAGCGTACACCTCAAAACACCCGGGCAAAGCCGGGCTGAAATGCTAGTATATCTATAAAAGTGAACGTGTCTGTCTGTCTGTCTGTCTGTCTGTCTGTGTACATTTCCCTACGCAATAACTCTGTCAATTTTTAGTCTATAGACTCGAAATTTGAAATACCGGGTACTGATATTTGGGAAAATCGATGTGACGGGTGTCAGCCAGAAATTTGGCTGTTAAGGGGTCAAATTTCAACGATTTGACCATTAAGAACTCTACCAAACTCCTCCGACAATTTTGGGTCTAGACACTTGAAATTTTAGATTTAGGTTCCTTGAACATGGATCTAACTTAATAAAGTGATTTCAGCCCGAAACAATAAATTTTAAAGGGTCATAGTAGGGGTCAAAGTTTTAAAAAATTAACCATTTTTTTTGTTTTTTTGCTTTTTTTGCACAGCATACACCTACAAACACCCGAGCAACGCCGGGCACCCCTGCTAGTATATTTATATATATAGAAATAAAATAGTTAAGATTTTTCATATATTTTACAATTGTGTTGTGCGTTGTTTTGTTCTGCCTGAAATGTCGAAACGGTGCCTGAAGACGATTCCGGTCAAAGGAACTCCTACCTCAAAATGATTCCAGCTGAAAGACCACCAGAATGAGACGTCTTCCCGAGAGAAGGAAGGAGTCAGCCACACCCAAAATCCTATGGTATGGCCTTACTCTTCAACTCTGGCAAAAAGACGTCTAACCGACTGATCTTCATATCCCTGTCCTATTGACCGGCCCATCGTGTTACAGTCTGGTACCGTTCCAAGGACCTTTACGTAACACAGAATCGGTAACTGTATCGGGAAAAATATTATAATCGTCCTATCACTATTATATCCTTAACTAAATGGTCATAGCATTATACTCTTACGAGCTTTTAACCGAAAGTACCTTTCAACTCCAAATCCAATGTGGATATCCTTAAGCCATTATGAAAATAAGGGGTATCATTCTACCCTAATCCAGACGCAGATATCATTATACCTGTATCCAAAATGAGGACGTTTATCATTCTGCGCCTGTAGAAACCCGATATCATTCTACCTCCAGTCTAAATAATGGTAGCATTATATCCCTATCTATAAGTAGGAAATTCATATCTAAACTAGTGGGACCTGTGGAAATTCCACAGCGGACTCTTTCATATGTAATATATTCATGTTGGCATTCTGTGGATGCCCAGCGTAAATGGAAACGCGCTGATGTTATTGTACCTATTTACAATGCCTCCCCACGAGACAGAATTAGACACTAGGGTCGTTTTTTTAACGTGGAGAAAAGGTACAAAAATAAAAAAAAATTGTCTCAGTCGTGAAGGATTTCTCCTCCACTGAAAGAGAACGAGAAATGGAAGCGCCGCATCTAGAGAACAGATACTACACTTTGATCTGATGTTATTGTAGCTCTTTTGTTAAAACTGCGAAAGTATTTATCTAACCTAGCAGGGACGTTCGCCGTAGCCCGATCGTACAGTACGCTTAAATATGATATTTTAATTTATGCATATTTCGTATATATTATTATTATTATTATTATAGAGTTAATTTTCTATCGATTCTTATATATTATAAAGTTGTGATTTCAAAAATAAAAAAAAAAATATATCCATATGACTTGGGTGCATCAGCTTGAATCGAAACCGAAACCATAACTTATGAAGAATATATATATATATATATATATATATATATATATATATATATATATATATATATATATATATATATATATATATATATATATATATATATATATATAATTATTTACTATGATAATTATTAAATATCTACAGACACTAGTGTTTCATCCTTTCGGGAATCATCAGTGCATTCGGTTGGATTTAAATATTTATTTTTAAATGTTTTTAACGACTGTCATAGTGATCTAATCATTATATGATGATCTGCACATAAGAGCTAAATTGACCGACTTTTTATTTCAACTGAAAGTTCTCAACGATGAGAAAAGAGTTTCTTAAAGGGGCTGACATAATTATTTACTATGATAATTATTAAATACCTACACACACTTGTGTTTCATCCTTTCGGGAATCATCAGTGCAGGGTGTCAAGATTAACACCAGTCGGTAGATTATTATTATTATTATTATTATTATTATTATTATTATTATCATCATCATCATCATCATCATCATCATCATCATCATTATTATTATTATTATTATTATTATTGGCTCACAAGGAGCTTTCATACAGGTCTTCAGATATCTTTCCCTGAAAACAGCCTGTGGTGTTCCCTGGAAGCTGAGTAACAACAAGTCTCCCTCTTTCGATAACATTTGCAAATAAATTTGCATTATCGCAACAGCTGCTTGCCATTGATTTCTCGTTGGCAGAAGCTATTGGTCTTTGCTGGGATTTAAGTGGCACTAAGCCTCCCCAAAGTCCAAGTTCTCTTCGCACTTATTCGGCTGAGGTCTGGTCAGTCCATCGGTCTTTACTTCCTCCTTGACTATTTGGTTATTCCGTCTTGCTCTTTTTTTGGGGGGGGGTGATGTCGCAATGAGGGTAGAGTTGGATTAGGAAACTTATAGATATGCGGTTTCAGTGTTTTTGGTTCCATGTAGTGTTTCATGTTTTGCCTTTGCAGCAGTTTGTCTTTGCAGCACTTGTTGCTGTTGTGTGGTAGTTTCCACATTCAAGGGTTTTTCTTAATATTTCAGCTGTTTTCATGATTGTTGTTCGTTGTATTTTTCCAGTCATTCCTTTGATTCCAATTTCTCCCGTTTTTTTTTTTTTTTTTTTTTTTTTTTTCAAAGTTTATGGGGATTAGTCCTAGTGCTCCTCACGGTAGAAAGAATATCCAGAAAATAAACGATAATTTGACATTTGTATGCGATTTTGACTTGAATGGAAAAAAAGTTAAGAAAATGTTTTGGCAATGAAACAGTAAATATTCCGAGCTATCTGAATTTATCAAGTCAGGAATGCGCTTTTTCGAATGCATCCGTGGGGTTGGGAAGTGTGTGTGTGTGTGTGTGTGTGTGTGTGTGTGTGTGAGTAGACAGGACGGGAAGTAAATTTTTTTTTTTTTTTTTTTGCTTCTTTCATGATCCTTGTATTAGAGGAGGTGAGGGGAGGGGCAGGTAACCAACGTCCATGTTTAACGTCAATTGACAAAAACTAACTTTGAAAAATTGATTGTAAAGAAGAAGAAGAAGAAGAAGAAGAAGAAGAAGAAGAAGAAGAAGAAGAAGAAGAAGAAGAAGAAGAAGAAGTTGTTCAGGTGTTCAGAAAAAGAAGATAACCAAGGAAAAAGGTTAAGCAGAAGAAAAAAATGCTAAAAAATATTAATAAGAAGAATGCTAAGAAAAGAAGACGAAGAAGAATAATAAGGTCAACAGAAGAATTTTAAGAAGAAACAATATTTAAGGTAAGCAAAAGGGGGCAAAAAGAGAAGAAGAAGAAGAAGAAGAAGAAGAAGAAGAAGAAGAAGAAGAAGAGGAGGAGGAGGAGGGAGAGGCGGTGTAACCCAATGATGATGATGCTCTGGTCTTAAATTTTATTTGCGTTAAAAATGGAAACAGCAAAACTAAAACAAAACATTAACAAAAATGTTAAAAAGTCAAAAAAATAAATAAATAAATAAATAATTAAACCAAAGCGAAAGATAGAGAAAGGAAGAAGAAACCATTTTTCACCTAAAGAAAAAACATCTTGAAAAATATCAGGAAGTTCTCATTTACGTGTGATGCGGCGGGGGTTGGGGGCGGCTTAGTGGTTATTTAAGGAGGGCGTGAGGGTGGGGGCGATCTGTTTGGTTTGGTGTGTTTGTGTGTCCGAAGAACGCCAAGTTTAAGGCTTAATGAGTAGAGTAACCCTATTGTTGATGCTGGTAGTGATATTAGTAACGGCACCAGTGAAGATAATGATGGCGATGTTGTTGATAGAGAGAGAGAGAGAGAGAGAGAGAGAGAGAGAGAGAGAGAGAGAGAGAGAGAGAGAGAGAGAGTCAACCAAAGAAACTCCACGAGTGATATAGCAGCAGCGAATTTGGAAGCAAGGTATTATTGAGACGTGGGACTTACAAGATGAAAACAGCATCGTGTTGAGAGAGAGAGAGGGGGAAAAAGGGGGTTATTCCATTACTTCATGCCGGAAAGGATCCCTTAAAAAAAAGGGGGGGAAAGCAAAAACGTAAGAAAACAAAACTTTTATACTGGGGCGGAATTATTTCAGCGTCCAAGTTCTTCGTTCAACGTTTGTTGAATAAAAGTAACAAAAAAAAAAAAAAAAAAAAATTGGAGAAAAAAAAATACAAGAAACAAAGTTACAAAAGAATTACAAAAATTACATCAATTTTAATCAGCTTAAAAACTAATAATATTAATAACAATAAACTGTGAAACTTCTCAACTTCAACCACACAGGAATGTTCTTTGCTTAATGCGTTTGTTTTTTGTTTTTTGTTTTTTTTTTAATCGTGTGTAATTGTTGGTGTGATTGTTTTGTAGGTCTGTAACACGTTAACGACACGAATCCTGTAGGTAGACACACCTTTATTAACGTCAAACACCTAACCACATAACCGTTCTTATATTTCATATTTGTCGCGCTCCATATCTATCTGTCTATCTATCTATCTATCTATCTATATATATATATATATATATATATATATATATATATATATATATATATATTAATCCCACACACTGTCTCTTCATCTCCCTGTCTCCTCTCATCCTCCCTATCAATCTCTCTCTCTCTCTCTCTCTCTCTCTTTCTCTCTCTCTCTCTTTACATACACGCGTGCGCGCACACACATCTATTTTTATATATTAAATATAGTTAGCCACAGACAGGCGTTTCGTCGTCTCTACGACTTCATCAGTGTGGTTTAGGTCTAGTGAAATTCGAAATATACATATCGTATATATTGTATATATTGTATATTAATAAATAAACACCCTCGGCAATAATTATTTTAACTTGAATACTTAATAACAAATCTTTTCCTTTATTCATATTCGTATCTCTCCTCCTCCCCCCTCTCTCTCTCTGTCTACATATATATAATAACATATAATTAGCCACATACACGTGTTTCGTCATCGCTACAACTCATCAGTGTGGCTCCCTCTCGTAACATTCTTAATATATATATATATATTTGAATATAAACATCTTTGTAACCAGAATTTCACCTGGATAATTACTATCAAATCTTTTTTTTAATTATTTTTCTAAATCTATTCTTATTTTCTCTCTCTCTCTCTCTCTCTCTCTCTCTCTCTCTCTCTCTCTCTCTCTCTCTCTATCTATCTATCTATCTATCTATCTCTCTCTCTCTCTCTATATATATATATATATATATATATAAAAATATATATATATATATATATATATCCCTCTACGTATATATATAATATATTGTTAGCTACATACACATTTTTGTCACCCCTGTCTGTCTATCTATCTATTTATCTATCTATCTCAATCTAAATACTGTGTTTATATTCTGCACGTGCTAATAAATAAACACCTTTTGTAAGCATTATTTCAATTTTTAATAGTTAATACAAAAAACATTTTTTTCTATTTTTCTTAATATATTCATATCCTCGTATTAGTCTAATTAACCGTCCTACAATTATTTGTCAATCTTCAACAACAACAACAACAACAAAACTTCGAGTGTGTGAATGCGCAGTGTGTGTCTGTAACAGTTGTAAAAAAAAAAAAAAACCCGAGGCATAGGACAAGGGGAGGCGGATTCACTCTGCGATATCGTGTGTATGTGTACGTTAGCATTCATAAGGCGATATTTCCTTTTCTCAATCGCGCTGTGATCAACACAAGTTTGGACGCGTGGACATGGCTACAACAAAGCAGGAGGATTCTAATACGCAGTCCGTGGTTCGCACCTCCCTTACGGCAGATGCGGCCCGGACTAGACAGCTATACACAGAGGAGACTTTGGAAGTTACCGTCACGGAAAAACATGGACCACTTTATAACGCAATCCCGTGTATGCCTCTGCCGCTGGCTATCGTATGCTGCATCTTAAATATTCTTATCCCGGGACTCGGTAAGTAGCACTTTGCGTTTTAACAAACACAAAAAGGAGAGTGTTTTTATTTGCGCAAATAAGAATTTTTAAGAGTCTGCGTTCGAACAACCAAAGTTCAAATGGCTCGGGTTTCTAATAGTGGTGGGACGATTCCAATATTTTTTCCCCGATTTCGATGCAATTACTGATTCCCATTCTTTATAAATCTCTAAATATTTAACAATAAAATGGATAATTATTCCCGATTACTGTAAAAATATATATATATATATATATATATATATATATAAGTATATATATATATATATATATATATATATATATATATATATATATATATATATATATATATATATATATATATATATATCTTAAATGTGCGTATGTTTTCTAAAACCCAAAAACATACTTGTTAAAGTGAGTGACTTATGGATTTTAGTTATGTTAGAAGTTTAAATCAATAAATATTTATTATTTTATTATTACTACAAGCAGTGGCAGATTTTATTTTAAATCAAATAAAACAAGATAATTAAAGGAATCACTTTTTACATTCGAAAATAGGCACAATTTTTTCCGATTCCGATATCCCAAAAATTCCGATTTTTCCGATTCCCGATTCCGATCGCAATTGATCGTCCTAACACTAATCTGTTTTTATTATTACATTTTCACCCTCAAACAAGGCACATTGCCATTTTGGTATAGGGGGCTACTATCAGAGACATGAGCTACTGGGATACTATGTAGGGAGTTAGGCAGCAAGATGTCGGTTTACGTTACACTTGAACTTCTGCATGTCAGTACAGTTGCTGAAGCAGGGTCCCGGACGGGAATTCCAAAGTCTAGCGGTTCTGGGGAAGAAACTACTGGAGTAGAAAGCTCTCTTATATCTAGGGATCTCTACTGTGTATGGGTGGGATTTAGCTGGTTGTCGGGTTTGTCGGGGGTATTTACGTCGTGGGGGCACAAATGCTTGCAGTTCGTCAGAGCATTCACTATTAAAATACTTGTAGAACAGACAGAGGGATGAAACGTTTCGTCGGTGTGACAGAGGCTGAAGCTTAGATGACAGTTCAGGACCTATCAGGTTGGAGACTCTCTTTTGGACCTTGTCTAGGAGCGAGAGACTAGTAGCAGATGCACCAGCCTAAATACGACAACAATACTCCATACATGGGCGAATGGTGGCCTTATAGAGGTACAGGATACTTTCGGGCGTTAGTAGCTTTCTAGCATGGTAGAGAGAACCTACCTTTTTCGCAGCGGTCCTAGCAATGCTTATCATCTTTTACTTGTTACTTTCAAGACGTTTCGGCCAATTATTCCTCAGGCCTTCGTCAGGGTAACCGCAACGGGATAGGAATGTCGAATTCTCTAACTACATCCACAACAAATACTACCTTCAATAGTTGTTGTCATCTCACCGCAGTTTGGCCTACTTCGGGGCCCGTGGCGCAGTGGATATCTACGATTCCAGGTGAGCATTGTATGGAGGTAGCGGTCTCAATCCCATCCAAAGCCGGTCAAAGGATTAGTTGACCAAACCATGGTGAGATGACAATAACTAATGAAGGAAGTAATTGCTGTGGATGTAGTTGGGAAATTGGAAATTCCTATCCCGTTGCGGTTAACCTAACGAAGGCCTGAGGAATAATTGGCCGAAACGTCGTGAAAACAACTAGAAAGATGGGGATAATAGTCCAAATAATTAAATAAAGTATACAAATTACACATCTCCAAAAGAATTCCAAATTAATTACACACACACACACACACACACACACACATATATATATATATATATATATATATATATATATATATATATATATATATATATAAGAGCAAATAGTTAATAAAACATGTTAAAAACACTTTGAAAAAGAGTTAAAAACATATTTAATCTGAAAAGGAAACACTTAATAAGTGGATAGTCCTTAATCCGCGGAGTTTCGAAGAAATATTTTCCTTCTCATCAGAGGGTAGGAATTAGCAAAATGCGGGATCGGATTTTGCATACAAAAGTATTTGATGAAACTGCAAGTAAGTACAAAGATCATATTTGATAACAAAAAGTGATGGAGAGGGAATATGGTGATTACACGTGAATGGATAGTCTGGTGAAAGGTAAAGTATCCAATGACGGTAAATTAATTATAATTGTAATTTTTATTATATACCCCTCTCTGACATCATTCACTCTTTCATCCCATCATAACGAACATTTCTGTAAAAGTTTGAGGAAGCTACAGACGGCCAAAAAAAAACGGCCGGGTAGCTGAAACAATAATGTAACTTAACAGTTTAACAGAAAGATACGGTAATAAAAAATAAAACGTATATATATATATATATATATATATATATATATATATATATATATATATATATATATATATATATATATATATATATATATATATATATATATACCCAAAACCTCTGGCCTTGATGGAGAGGTGACGAAAACTTGTTGCTATGGTTTCAAATGATCTGAAATAAGATCAAGTGGAAACTTGATTTCAAATATTTTTCAAGGTTTTGGGGAAATGTCAGATATTTTGTAATTCATATGTGATATATATAGGAAGACAAATTACTATGAATGAAATATTTTATTGCTGTAAAAAAAAAAGTGCCAAAACTAGGCTTTGGATGATGAATGATCACCTTAATGTGCGAGCTTCAGAGAAAATGTCACATCGCCCACTACACAATTCAGATCATTACCTTTCCAACGAGCTTTCATTCCTTTAATTCTGATCAATAGTCGTTGAGATTTGTGAATTTATAAAATTACCAAAAAAAAAGGTTTTATATATATATATATATATATATATATATATATATATATATATATATACGTGTGTATGTGTGTGTGTATATATATATATATATATATATATATATATATATATATATATATATATATATATATATGCAGGGTGTCCACAAAGTCTCGCTACATTATGTAGCCAGACTTCCACAAAGTATCGCTACATAATGTAGCCAGACTTTGTGGGCACCCTGTATATATATATATATATATATATATATATATATATATATATATATATATATATATATATATATATATATATATATAAAGTAGCATACCAGAGTCTAAAAGAGCAAAGAGCAAATATATTTAAAGGTGCTGTGCTCGGAGTATTACAGATACATGATAAACTCAACAGGTGTAATTACCTAGAGTTATATTAATTAAAAAAGTAATAATCGTGAAATTATTAATCAATTACATTAATATGTACGATCGTTTCAGAAACGATATCCCTTTATTCATTCAATATTTACAAATAAAAACCGTCGAGAAATAAAGTAAAATATTTCTGGATATCGTCTCCTCATCAGCATAAATAGAAGAGGAAGGGAGAGAAGACACCAAATTTTTACTAGCCTATTGAAATAAATATAGTTGTTGAACCTTTGTGAAGAAATCGTTCCGTATTGTTATTACATGGAACCAATCTTCATTTTGTTATGTTTCCCTCTAAGAAAACTTGATTGATAATTTCACAATTATTATTCTTTCATCCTTTCTATCAATATATATATATATATATATGTGTGTGTGTGTGTGTGTGTGTTTTGTTGTGTGTGTGTGTGTGTGTGAGTGTGTGTGGGTGTGTGTATGTGTATTTTGGCAGCAAGTCATTATTCAAGCACGTCTGTCTGAACACGACAGATTTCCCCCCCACCGATGTTTCTGGATATCTTTTCCATTTGCCGAGCGATCTTTTTAATTTCAGCAGGCACGGTATATATATATATATATATATATATATATATATATATATATATATATATATATATATATATATATATATATATATATGTTTTGGGCGCCATTTTATATAACGGAAAAAAGGATACCTCAGTCGTTTTCAATCAGACGTGCTTAAATATATATATATATATATATATATATATATATATATATATATATATATATATATATATATATATATATATATATATACTCGAAGCTAAATCGAATACCAAAATGCTCATCTCTTTAGTTCTATGGGACGAAACTGCATGAAACTTTGCAGGCTTTTTGAAGATTATAATACTATTTTGGTAAAAAAATACATATATTTTCAAACCAATAAAATATGTCCAAGTTTGCCTACATTTGTATATATAATGTCCTGGCAAGCCAGCTTTAGTTTTGCTGCTTTTAGATGATTTTCTTTTTTACGTTTTTTGGCTTGGCTTTCTCCCCTGTGACTTTGCCAGGCCACTTATATATATGCTCGAGTTTTCAGCCAATCAAAAACGGGCAAACGTTATAGCGTTGACTTAAAATGAGTGCATTATGCCAAACTTATATAGTAAATGTGGTATTATAGTGACTAATCCGTATTAATCTCTAACTTTGCATCGAACAGGTATCTTAATACATAGTCCGCTGCACCTTATCATAACAAAGTCTAAAACTTCAGTGCACTAGCGTTAATGCCTTAGAATAACATTTATAAAATATTTCTTTGTTTTTATACTAGCCGAAGTATATGTACATATCAGGTTCGCAAACATTTCTCTTCTGCAAATCGGTATATATATATATATATATATATATATATATATATATATATATATATATATATATATATATTACACTTTAAATCAGAATAAAAGAATAAAAAAAGAAACAAGTGCATTATTTAGGTTTTATGATCATGATCAATATCGGGAACGGCACTAACCCTATGCGGGTTTAACCGGCTTCCTCCAAAGGATAAAGTGCAATGGGAGTATGAAATTCACAAGCGGTCCCCAGTCACATGTCTATCCCCGTTAGAGGAGATGACGGCGTTAGATTTTTGCAACTTTTTTGCAGAGAGGTGTCGACGTCCTCCTGCATACAGCGCCTGGAATTTCCAAATTAGTCACCCATCTGATACTGACCAGGCTCAACGTTGCTTAACTTCGGTGATTGAACGAAAACAGGTGTGTCAATTGATTAATCGAGTAATATTTAATTTTAAATATATATGTTAAAAGTATTAATTTAGAAATATTTAATTTTTACAAATAAAGGTTAAATATGTTAATTGAGGTATATTTCATTTTAGTAATATATTTTGTATATATTAATTTAGAAATATTTAATTTTATGAAATATTTGTTTAATATATTTATTTAGAAACATTTAATTTTTAGAAATATAATTAAATATTATTATTTAGAAATATTTAATTTTTAGAAATATAATTAAATAGTATTATTTAGAAATAATTAATGTAAAAATATATGTTAAATGTTATAAAGTACTTTTTATTATCATAAAATAATCTTTACACATTTGTACGTCTTTATTTGCTTATTTCTTTTACTGGCAATGAAAATTTCAGCAGTATGTTCGTTTGGCTCGGAAACTAGCGCATAAAATCCCGGAACATTTGCTGTGTTTTTATTTACGTAGTTTTTATTTTGAATGACGAGTTTTTAAAATGGTTCGAGGATTTCTGCCATCGATAAGGACTTCGGATCGAAGGTGGTTATTATTAATTTGCGTATGTGTGTGTGTCTGTGTGTGAGTTTGTGTGTGTATGCGTGTGTATGTATTCGTGTTTGTGTGTTTATGTGTGTATTTGTTTGTGTGTGTATGCGTGTATATGTGTGTATGTGTGGAGGCGGCTATAAAAGAAAGTTTCCTCGTGAACTGTAGATTCAATGTTTGTTTTTACTTTTTGTGTGGGGGGTACTCATATATCCTATAATGAGTCATTTTTGTTATGTTTTTTGTTTTGTTTTCTTTTTGTAATTATTATTTTCATATCCCTTTAACACAATTTTTTTATTCAAAGGAAAAAACTCTTTGTATTTTTATTTTATTTTTTATTTTTTTGTTTTTTTTTCAAAAATTACATATCTGTCTCTGTTTGGTGAATTTTCGCTATTCAACGAAACACGCGTAAGACACACCATTTTAACATACGAATAAAATACTATGAATGTGAAATAAATGCATTTGGCTTTGAAATGACTACTAACAATATATATATACATATATATATATATATATATATATATATATATATATATATATTGTCTGTATTTTTGAGATGAGGTAATCCGAAACAGCAAAATGGGATATTAAAAAAGTAAACACGTAATTACTTTAGTTTTTTGAAGCAAAGAATCGATATAAATATGAATAAGAAGAAAATGGCGCCCTTTTCAAGCAGAACAGTTTCGTTTCAGTTTTACAGTATTGAACGGTGTAATATTACGCCATCGGATTCAGGGTTGTACTATTGTAATGTAAAGAACACGCAGAAAGGACTGTAATCAACAGAATCCCTTCTAGTACACTGACAAAAAAAAGCTTAAACAGATATATAAATAAAAATAAAAAGGTTATGTAAATGTTTTTAAAAAGACACGTAATCACGTGAGCAAGATTTTTGACACGATAACAAGTAACGTTCTTATTTTTTATTATTTATCTATTTATCTATTTTCGAAAGAGTGCCACGTACAAGTGGAGAAGGAAAAAAACAGAGTTATCCAAAATTTGTGTAGAGAATTGTCTACAGTTCCGACTTTTTTTTTTTTTTTTTTTGCTTTCACTTTAATAAGAACGTGAATTTATGAGGTGAATTTATTCGACACAATATGATTCAACTCAAAAAAATAAATAAAAGCTAACGTGAATTAATATTGATAGTGTTATTATGGGCTCTCCCCCCTTTTAAAAAACCTTGTTAAACTTTGTGACATATTTACATTCTATGGAGGTCAAGCGCGAACGAACACCCAATAATTCTATTATACCATATTTCTTCAAACTGAAACATAATTATCAAAGTATACTTACGCAAATAGATATGAAAAGTCTTTATTAAAGTTTGTGCCATATTTCCATGGAGTACAGGCGCGAACGCAGACCCCACAATTTTATTATACCATCCATATTTAAGTTGAAACATACTCATCAAAGTATTCTTATGTACATCTATATCAAAAATACTTGCAAACGTTTTTTTTTTTTTTTCACTTTTTATTTCCATACTTTGGGGGCCAGGCGCGAACGCAGACCCCACAATTTTTATGAACCACCGTTCTGCCAGATCAAAGATACCCATTCCTGATCCTCGATACATCTTCTATCATTATATGCAATCAGTTTTTTAAAATAGTCAACCATATAGGAGCCTATTCGTGACCAGACACACACACACACATACACACACAGACGTTCAGCTTTATATTATAGATATATAAACCGGTAAAAATAGCTGCTAAATACGTTTATACCTTCAGGTCGGTTCATTTTTACTTTTCATGGTTAGGTTCCTATTTTATCTGATGTAACCAAAGTCGTTTTTTTTTTTTTTTTAGTTTAGTTTTTAAATCACTACAATATAATACTCAATAGAGAATTGGCTCCATAATAATAAATACGAAATCTGTATGAATTAGAATATATTTGACCGTATTTTACGACCAGGCAACGCTAGTTAATACACAAAAATATGATGCATTCACTGTTAAGAATTTTCAATTAACTTGAAACTGAGCGTTTTGACTTTACCGTTAGTGCGAGAAATAAACTAATACTTTCGTATTCATTTACATGTACGAGTTTCTCCTTAGAACTTTACTCACTATTAGTTGTCGCACGTGAATAAAAGAAAGAGACCGGAAACCTAACCCTTAAAGCTCAATGGATCGATGCCACCCTCGGGGGTTATTTAGTTCTTGGTGTGGCCGGAAACGTTTCGATATACATTTCAGCATTCCATGCGATCACCCGTATAAGCTAAACGTGAAATCAGTTCAGTAACTACGCATATTTGTACGTACAGAATTCACTTCTAAAATAATTAACCGATTATTGTGAATTTTGGAACTCATGGGTCTAACTGTAGGCTATATTTAGTTTCATTTATTTTTGTTGAAAGGGATGAAAAGAAAAATCAGATACCGCCCAATGTTGTGAAATTTAACGGTAGGTATTAGACATCAATTAATAAATATTGCCCAATTTGAGTTTCTTTGGAGTATTTAAAGGGATTTTTCAGATCATAATATGGGGACAGCGTTCCGTTTGGAAATTCAAATATATGAGGTTTGCATTGAATTTGATCCAGTATATCTGGATTTAATGTTCGTAAGGAGACACAAAAATGGTGTAAAACTATTCTGTTTTTTTTTTTGTTTTTGTTTTTTGTTTTTTTTGTTTTTTTGTTTTTTTGAATTACGTTTACCTTTCTTGGGACAAGTTTTGTTCTGTTTTTGTTATATTTTTGTTTTTGTTTTTTTTTTGTTTTTTTTTTTTTGTGTGTGTGTGTGTGTGTGTGTGTGTGTGTGTGTTTTAAGAAAGATGGGAACATACGAAAACGAAAAAGAATGAAAGAGTCGTAGAACGTATAAATTTGGATATTTGCATAAATTTGCATAAATAAACTATAAAGAAAACAGTCTGATGTTTATGAACTCAACATTCATACATAACAGAAGGGACGCCGGCGGATTCTCGGAGCACAGCTCTCTCAACACTGTCGTCAGAAGCGCCCAACGACTTAGTTGCTTTTAGATAACTTAGAAAATAGCGGCGAAACATTTAAGAGTATTGGAAGAACCTCACTAACCTTTATCATTTTTTACGTTTTATTTTGTTCATTTTGTGTGTGTGTGTGTGTGTGTGTGTGTGTGTGTGTGTGTGTGTGTGTTATATTTATTTTGTCAAATTCCCCATTATGATGTATATGCACTTTCCTTTTTGTAAATAAAATTTCATAGGAACTAGTTAATTTTTTAACTAGGATAAAGCAACAGAGTGAATGCGGTATTTTGGTGAGAGACTAAAGGGGGGAGGTATTCATTCCTTCCGATAGGGGGGTCACTCTGGAATGGTACAAAATTGGTTTAGAGCAGATCTGTCGGCATTCTCTGGGACTGGTGCTTCAGGCAGCCAACAATTAACCAATCATCCTTTTGAAGGAGGAGATACTGCCTGGGAAGACGTCCTTGGGGCGAGCCAAACTCTATATTCTGAAGAGGCAGATAAAAGTAAGAAAATCTCTTGGTTGACTAAGCCCTTAACTAAGAGATGTACCATCGGCCTCTAAAAAGTCCAAAATTGAATGATGATTGATTTCCCTCTCGCTCAACCCTAAAACAATTCAAACTACATGCCTAAGGCAAAATATAAATTTGAGATCACTGGTTTTATTAAAACTTTTGTTATTTGTATAAATGTGTGTGTGTGTGTGTGTGTGTGTGTGTGTGTGTGTGTGTGTGTGTGTGTGTGTGTGTGTGTGCGTGCGTGAGTGCGTGCGTGCGTGTGTGTGTGTGTGTGTGTGTGTGTGTGTGTGTGTGTGTGTGTGTGTGTGTGTGTGTGTGTGTGTTAATAAAATCGCCGGCTTTCCGTCGATCTTAAGACCAGTTGGCCCCAACAGAGGGGGGTGGAAAACGGCCTGATGGTCCGACTGTGTTTCCCTTTTCAAACCGAAACTCGGTAATGTGAAATGTGGCGACAATTTTGCATTCTCGTCTGTAATAGAATCGGCGATAAACCCCGAACTTTTAGAAGCATCAACGGAAGATGGTAACCGACTGAAATAAGCGAGGACTTTGTAATGAAGTTAACAGATTTTAACGAAGGGAGACAAAACCCAAAATATATAAGAAAAAATTGTTAGATGGATTTATAGGTAGCAATCTGAGTTGGACAAGGTATTTGTTCGCATTACATTGAAATATATGCATGTTATTATCGTCGAATTGACAGAGAACAGCATGGAAATTCAAAGGGCAAGCGTCTCGAAGAAAGAAGCTATCAAAGTAGACAATCTTCCGGCATTTAAGGACTTTTAGAATGAAGTTTGAGAATCATATGCTAGTTGAGTAGGTCGGGAGTTTTTACGTTGGGGGGGTACGAATGTAGTAAGCTCATCGTAGCACATTTCATGAAAATACTCCCTCCATCTTCCTTCCCCTCTACACTTCCCTGGTGCACCCGATTCTCGAATACAGTATTCAGGTACATCCCTATTATCTGAAGGGCGTCCAGCGTCTCAAACAGGTTCAGCACCTGGCGATGAGAATGATGGCTGACTTCAGAGGTCTATCCTATGAGCAATGTTTAATGGGTTTAAATCTTTCCCCCCCCCCTTTGATCGTAGGAGGCTTCTATGCGACCTTATCCTCGCCTACAACATCTTCCATAGACGGTGCGATCTGGATCGGGACCTGTTCTTCACCCCAGCCCCGGATCACGGGCTCCGTGGGCACATGGAAAAGGTCTATCTTCCATAGTTTGGGAGGTTTCGACGCCAAGCAGTGTTCTCGGTTCGAATGGCATCTACATGGAACCAGCTCCCCGAGTAGGTCGTAAACCAGCCCACACTACAAGGCTTCAAGGGGATCTTGGACAGATGCTGGTCGGACCTCCACGGTCCCCCCCTCTGTATAGTTTCTTCTTTGTACATAACCCCCTAAACTCTCACAGACTTTTCCCACTTGTAAATGGCAATTGTTTATGCGTTTATTTTATTGCCAATTAAATGAATGAAAAAATGAATGAAATACTTGTAAAACAAGCTCAAGGATGCAACTGCAGCGATGCATCAGTGTTGGAGTTTGACAAACAGTGCGACACCTCTTAAAAAGTAGGGGCGGGGCTTTTGTTTGGTGCACCAAATGAGAAGGAATGGTATTTTTACGACCTGCCCCAGCGTAGTATAAACACCCCCAACCACCCCATGTTAAGAACGAACGGTTTCTGAATAAACACCCCCAACCTCCCCATGTTAAGAACGGCTTTCAATGTTGGGATGGTGTTTATTCCGAAAGCCATTCTTAACATGGGGATGTTTGGTGTTTATAATACGCTGGGACACGTCGTAAAAATTCACCGAAGGAATAGTGATTGTTCTACCAGCCCAGATGTGTCAACAATACTCTACGTACAGACTTATAGTGAGTTCATAGCGATACACGATAATGCAAGGTGGAAAGAGTTTATTTTTAGCCAGTAAAAGGGCGTTTATCTTTATTGCAGCAGACTTAGCAGTACCTACTAATTACTTATTTCACTTTATGCTGCCTAAAAATGTATGGAGCATGGCCCTCCGTCATCAACGATGCTTTTTGTAGCATGCTAACATAACCAGCCACTGTCTGACGACCCTAAAGCACCTGGAGCTCCATCGCCCTTTTTTTTTTTTTTTTTTTTTTTTTTTAATTCAATTTTCACCCCAAACAAGGCACAGTGCCACTTTGAAGCAGGGGGCTACTATTAGGGAATCAATTAGCGGGGTCATTATGAAGGGAGAAGAGTAGAAAGATGTTTGTTAACATTACACTTGAACTTCTGCATATCATTGCAGTTGGGAAAGCAGAATCCCGGAAGGGAGTTCCAAAGACCCGCAGTTCTGGGGAAGAAACTATTGGAGTAAAAGGCTTTCTTGCACCTAGGGATCTCCACTGTAAAGGGATGATACTTAGTAGCTTGTCGGGTTTGTCGGGGGTAGTTACGTCGGGGAGGTACAAGTGTTTGCAGTTCGTCAGAGCATTCACCATTAAAGTATTTGTAGAACAGGCAGAGGGATGCAACATCTCGTCGATGGGACAGAGGTTGAAGCCCAGATGACAGTTCAGGACCTATCAGGTTTGCGACTCTTTTTTGAACCCTGTCCAGGAGCGAGAGACAAGCAGCAGATGCACCAGCCCAGATGTGACAACAGTACTCCATACATGGGCGAATGGTTGCCTTATAGAGGTATAGGATACTGGCAGGCGTAAGTAGTTTTCTAGCACGGTAGAGGGAGCCAACCTTCCTTGCAGCAGCCTTGGCAATGCTCTCAATGTATCTATTCCAGTTCATATTCCCTGTAAACGTTAGGCCGAGGAGTTTAAAAGAAGTACTTTCAGGCAATGTGTTCTTGGCCATTGCTATTGGTGGTAGAGAAGGTTTCTTGTAGTTATTGAAGGAAACAAGCTTAGTCTTAGCAGCATTGAATGAGACCAACCATTTTTGTCCCCATTCCACTACGGATTGGAGGTCATCCTCTAGTGTTTCTGCCATTTTCTTGGATATGTGTTCATTTGTTTTCCCCTCATATCTGTTATAGAGAGTGGTGTCATCGGCAAATATACCCATCTCCGAAACAATATTATCAGGGAGGTCGTTTATGAATGTAAGAAAAGGCACCCCATACCATTAGGGATCCTCTACCACTATTACGTGTGGACAAAATTTCAGGAGGCATGTTTTTTTTGGGGGGGTTACACAGTGATCACCACTTATCAAGGCCCGGAAGCCACTCAGGGATAAGGGTTATTGCAAGTACATTACGTTAGTGTGGAGATTTGATGAAGTGTTTACTTAAGGGGGCGGTTCATTAGAAATTTGTTAACATTGGACTTGAAGACATCCAAGTTGTAGTCCGATGGGAAGCAGTCAGACGGAACAGAGTTCCACAGGCGTGCAGTTCTAAGAAAGAAGCTTTGTTTATGGAATCCGCGTTTTGATTTAGGCACAGATATAGAGTGGGGGAAATTTTTCACAGTGGGTTCAGCTAGACGGGTGTTTTTCGTGAAAGATTGGCGAGGGGGGACCAGTTTTCGTTATGCTAATATCGTTGGAAACTATCAGGACCATCTAGATTGAATTTATTCTCATCAGAAAACAGGACATTCTTCCACGTCTCAACGTCCCATGTTTGGTATTCACGACCAACCCTTAAGCCGTCCACCTTGTGAAGTGGGAGCAGATGAGAAATTAGTTTACGCTTTTTATTTACCATGCCCTTTTGTCGTAAGTGTCGTCCGATGGTTACTGGACTGCAATCAGCATCTGTGACTGCCTTAATTTGATAATAAGAAAGTCCTCTATCTTTCACAACAACCCGTCTTATTCTACTCAATGCAAGAGAATATTTTTTTGGGGGGGTTGCTAACAGTGGATTTTGCTTTTCTGTAATTCCCACTTTTCTTTAGAAAATTGCAAATTACAGTTTTACTGCGACTTGCCTTAGCTGCGATCGCTCGCTGTGACAAACCTTGTTCATGGAAATCTAGAATTCAAGCGTGCTCAACTTCGGTAAGTTTGCTTGCTTTGGTCATGGTGACATTGTTAAGGAATAGAGAGAGAGAGAGAGAGAGAGAGAGAGAGAGAGAGAGAGGAAGAGGTGAGTTATAGTGTAGACACGTTGACCGGAAGTTAAGATCAGCTGATTGGATTGCGTGCGAGTCATGTGATCAGGTTAGCTGAATCGTTGAGATTTGATTTGGACTCAGAAGACAACGGACGGCTTCCCGTTGTCTCCTCCTCTTCACTGGGGGGGACGAACGCTGACGTATGTAGAAGAAGAACCCACACAGGCCGATTTCCCTTTCCACCTTCTGCAGGACATCTGGGAAAGTGAAATAAACTATAGAACCAATTCCTTGTCTTGGAGTGATTGAATCTTCATCCAAAAACAGGTATCAAGTATCCCTCCAGGACGAGAAATTTCCAGATGGTCCAACATCGAAGAAGCAGAGGTAGGTTCTGAAAATACATGTCACTCACACACGATTCCCTTTATGATACAACATAAATATATAAGATAATCAAACACTCACCCCTTTATTATAGAGCAACAACGTAACAGTTTGCTTGCTTTGGTCATGGTGACATCTTTACGCAATGATTGCTAATCTGTAATTGAATTAAAAAAACACACACAATTTTCCCTCCTGGTCTTATAATCTGGATCAAGGGTAAAATGCCTTATTTTATAAAAATGTAAATTCCTGAAATGTTTAGAATGTAGCTTTTTTGCATAACCTATATATAATAGGTTTTAGTATTGGTAACCTCAAGTGGGAAGAAGTTTAAAATCTATCAACAAGTATGGCTCCCCCGTGAGTGCACAGTGAACGAGGCATAAAAAATGACTAAGTTCAGCATTTGCCTCCCCCCATTTAGCCTCAAATGTCTCCAGGAGACGCCAAATCCTGGTGAAAATGAACAAACGGTGCAGTTTTAGGCCTTAACATATGTAAAAAAAGAAATGACTAAGTCCATCATTTGCTCCTTCCCATTTAGCCCCAAAAGTCTCCAAGGCCTCACCATATTTAAATTTGAGTTCAGCACCATGCAAAACTGCTAAATAGACACACACAGAAAATTTTGGAGAAATATTGTATAATAGTCCCAAAAATGGAGTATTTTTATAAGCCCTAAAACACCCAAGAGTTATCGCGAAGTATAGACAAACAAAATTATATAGAAATCGGAAACGTTTATAAAACTCCAAGGCATCGATTTTTTTGATAAGCACAAAAGTGTCAATTTTAGCCATTTTAACCCAAAAGGAACGTCTAGGGGGACAACCGGAGTTTTCCCGGAAAATCCGTTCTGTTACCTTTTTACTCATAGCATGTTTAATGTTTGTGCAAAATTTTCAAAAAAATTTCAAGGCGTAGTTATTGAGAAAAGTACGGACAGACGAATGTACGAACGGACAAGGGTGAATTTATAGGTTCACCCTCCTTTTGTCGGGAGGGGGGGGCAAAAAGGGTTTATTTTTAAAGATTTTCAAGTAGCCTTAAATTTTGGACGAGAAATGTACTAAATATATATTTTGTATGAATCGCTACAAAAATAACAACCGTAATCTACTTTTGAAAAGTTACTACAAAATCTGTTCTAATATGAGTGGTGGCTATTCATTCCCTCATCGTGGATCTAAAGTAACATGGCACCTGGTGTGGCATTCATCATAGGCAGGTTGAGCCGGCTTCCTCTGGAGGGGGGAGCAAGTTTCTGGGGAACATTAACAAGCTGCAGGGTTAGAGTAAGATGAATTTGTACAAGCCACCCATTTCTCAATCTTAAAATACATTTGCATTTATCCTGTTGCAATCAATGAAAAGTTCTCCCATAAGAAGAGTAGTGAGGACAAAAAAAATTAAAAAATAAAACGAAACGAAACGGCATTCACTATAGGTGATTTGAACCGCATTCTCTCGGACCCGGAGTAGGAAGTGTTAAGAGAATATTTAATTCACAAGCCGTCCTCCGTGGCATGTACATCCCTGTTAGGGAGAGAGAAAGATGGCAGCGTTAGTTATTGCAATTTTTTGCAAGAATATCTTACCGTCCTCACACATAAAACACCTGGTATTCTCCAGTGATCACAAGCAATATTATTTTCAAAGATGTGCTTGACTTAAAGCATTCATATATAGCTAGACTAGTTTGGGCCATACTAATATTTTTTCTGCAATGCAAAGGAGATAGGATTAGAAATAAACCTAGAGAAAACAGAATGTATGTCTACAGCTAAATCTCAGTTTAATATAAACATGACTATTCACAGGAAATCCATCCAACAGGTCACCCAATTCATTTATTTAGGGCATAAACTGTCTTTCTCCAGTGACCACGAGACGACATTGAAACACAGAATCGGGCTGGGTTGTGCAGCTTTCCAAAAGCACACCACCATTCTAAAATCAAAAAGGCTGCCAGTAACTGTTAAAGTAAAAGTTTATTTATGTCCTCCAAATAGTTTTATATGGCCGTGATTTTATTACATGGAATAAACAACTAGCCAAACGCATTGAGGTATTTCAAAGTCATGCAATGCGTTTCATTATGGGACATCACCTGACCGAAAAACAACAACAACAAAATATCCATCTTCCATCAAACTACTTCTCTACGCTCTCTATTTGATAAAATTTTGGGCCATGTCAAACGATCAACCACTGGCCTACCAAAGTTATGCTTTGAGAGTGTGTTAGAAGACAAATAAGGCAAAAGAAGCCACGGAAAAAATGGAGAGAAAATGTTTTTGATTGAACATCTCTCAAGAGTTGGACGTCCATCAACCAACTTGCCTCGGATCGGAAGGAATGGCGAAAAATAAGTCACGTGGGTTCGCAATCCGCACCAAGCGAAATCTGTGACTCATGATTATTCCCGTATGGTTCCTCATCTGGTAGTAACCAGGCTCAGCGTCTCTAACAAGAACCGGTTGATTACACACGTAGACCCAGCATGTTGTAGACTTAGTCGCAAATAAACATAAAGCAAGTAATAACTCGACTCCTTTTTTTTTTTTTTTTGTAACAACATTCATTTCCTCATTCTTCCGCCACGCGTGACTTCTCGTTACGGCTGTGACGTCTCTCACGTGATCGTCTTTTATAACGCTTTTCCTCCCTTTTATAGCCTTTTTTTTCTATACCGGTGACGTCATTTCGCGCGGATTTGCATAAGCGCGTCCGCGCTATGTTACACGGTGTGTCAACGTGATTCTATCTTAGCAATGGAGTAGGGAACATATTTGACGTATAAAACGTTATTATAGTTACAACAGGAACAAAGTTTTCCGAACTTCCCATTAAAAAAAAAAAGACAGCAAAGGAAAGAAAGACAGGCGTTCTTCCAAATTCTCCTCTACTGAAGGTTATTTGCCTCCTGGCTCGCACACATATGATAAAAAATGCAAGATAACATTTCGTAGTTGCTTTATATGAAGTACAGAGTGACCCAGAAAACAATTAGCCAAAAGGTTAGCCAAAAAATTTTTGTTACCACGAGCGAATGAAAAGAACAGATCCTAATCTTTAATTTCCGCTTTTAGAATCAGAAGGAAAGCGTCACACATACGCGTATATCTATAGTTTTTAATTACAAATAATAGCATCTCTATTCGAATCTGAAATTTTAATAGTTTCTTTGGATAATTTCGACAAAACTAACACGTACGAGGTGTTTTTAATAAGTAACCAGACTTTTTTCGTATAAGCACCTTTATTGATAGTACAGATATGAAACTCTAGTCCGCTTCGAAGTAATCTCCTCCGGATGCAATGCACTTGTTGTACCGTTTCAACAACTTCTGGATAACCCCATGGAAGTCCTCTTGTGTAAGTGTATCAATGACCGTCGTCACAGCCATTTTCATCTTTGTATTTGCCTTATAACGACAGCCTCTAAGGATTTCCTTTTAGCTTGTGACATAACCAAGCCACAAGGGGCAAGGTCCGGACTACAGAGAGGGTGAGGAACTTTCTGTCCGTCTTGGTCAAACGTCAACGTCTTTCTTTATGATCTTCTCTGAGCACCCTTAGAACAAACTTCGTGCAAATCTTCCGCATCTTCAGTTCCTCCCAAAAATTGTGTATACAGTTCCCACACTGACATCCAGCTGTGCACTTATTGTCTCTATAGACACACGACGGTCCTTATTCATGTAATTATTTATTTGGCCAATCAACTCTGATCTTCTGACTTCCTTACTCCTCCCACATATCTCATCATCCTTCACCGACTCCCTGCCTTCCTTGAATCTCTTATACCACTCAAAAACTTATGCTCTATTCATGCAAGGTGGTCCAAAAGCAGTCTGAAACATTCCATGCGTTTCTGGGGCGCTGTTTTCCAAGTTTAATACATTATTTTATTGCATATCCTTCGTCTAAGGTGTCCTCATGTCGAGATTGCATTTTTTTTTTAATGCACCAGCTGTGACAATCAGGCTTTAGTAGGGTGTATTCCAATTTCTGCTGTAGCTGTTCAATTGAACCAGAAATTATAAGAATTGGTCAGTCATCTCATAAGATGTGTAGCAACAACATGCTGAATTTTCACGACAATTTAAATGCCTGTACAAAAAAAAAAAAAGCCTGGAAAATTATTTAGGTCACCTCGTACATTAATGAATAACGTCTTTTTAAAAACAATTTGGGGATCCTCTCAAGCCAGAGTGTGAATGTGGTATTTTGGTCTAGCCTAAAGTAATCCCAACAGTTCTTGACAAAATTAGATGACCATCGACCCTCATCCCAAAACATAAACGATTCGGTCTTTATTCCTGGGGTAAAAGCTTGACTTTACGAGTATTATTTCTGTTGTACAGAAAAAGCTTATTGCAAATATATATTTTTGCATGGGCAACATCCCTGAATTGGTATACAGAAAACAACATCACTGCTGATTTCATTTTTTTTTTCGTCATGCGCAGTAACTATCTTCTATATATTAATGCGGTAATACATTTAACGTACGTACGTACGGGTGTCACGGTTTTCAGCTTATTAGTTATTCGATCGGGAGATCCTATGTATTAATAAGGAGGCTATTAGGTGATAACATACTACAAACATTTAATTAGTATATAGATACTCTAATTTAATGTTCCTAGTACCTATCCTCCTTTTTAATAAATAGAATCTCCCGATCACCGAAAAAGGAATGTAAAAATAAAATTAATTTAAAGAAATGTTGTCGTTTTGGGGCCGTATGTGAAACTTAAATATACCTTCTTAGTCTTCTAGCTAGTATCCAAGAATAGTACCTGGTCTATCTAAAGATAATATAATGATATTGTTGGGTTCCCGTCTGCGCCGGGCGTCCATACAATGCCAATATGTCACAGGCTTCTGTTACGATACTGGAGATAAACTGTAATAACCAGATATATTCTGACACTATATTAACCAGATTACTTAGATAAATACTTTTACAGTTTTAACAAAAGGGCTACAATAATATCGCGGGGTCTCCATTCACGCTGAATGTCAACAGAATGCCCAGGAGATATTAAATTAGATATTAAAGATGCCGCCGTAAAATTTCCACATGTCCAACTAGTTAATTATAATTAGTTTAAAAAGGACGAGGTTTTCCGCTCTCCAAATGTATTCGTAAACATTAATTCTAAACTCTAATAAATTTACATGAAGAAAAAAAAACATTTTTTAATTGCGTAGATTTAGCGTCCCAAATTCATTTGTCCAATTGGTATCGCTCTAATGCATAAGCAGTAGTCTAACCAACTATCTGCTAGTTAGAATTTTTATTGCCTCCAACAAAAAGGTCATCTTTTCAGTCAAGTTTGTTGGCTTGTAACTATGTATGTTTGTGCAACCATAATATCAATATCGCTTGACCAATCGTCACCAAACTTAGTCAAATTATCGGCTATAATTTCACTTAAATAGCGCAAAATACAATCAGTTTTAAGTAAAAAATGAATGAAAAAGATGAAAATCACATGGTGCTTATGCATCAGAGCGGTACCAATTTGAAAAACGAATTTTGGGCGCAAATCCTACATAACTGAAGAATATTCTGGAATCCATCACGTACCTTTGTTTTCGTCGTGCACATTAATTATTAATAGTATAAAGAAGATAAGGTTCTCCATTCTCCAATTATATTGGTAATCATTAATTCTAAACTCTAATAATTCCACATGAAGAAAAACAGCAGACGTGGGATTTTAAACCATTCTTCGATTGCCTAGATTTTAGCATCCAAATTCATTCTTTTTATTTTGGTGTCGCTTTAATAGATTAATACACTTTTGATTGTTATTTAGATTCTATTTATCGTACAGAGTTGTTACTTGGCCCATATTGTAGTCAAAGACGTCCCACCACATCTTTTATGTTCATGACCTTGTTCGGGATCGAAATTTGATGTAGAAAGCTGATGCAATTTCATAACAATAATGCACGCTCTAAATTTTAATCTGATCATACAGCCACGTCGCTTGACCAATTGTTACCAAACTTTATCAAAACAGTAAATCAGATAAATAATTTTGGAGTTATCACTGTGACATAATTTATAAAATACGTCATACAATGCGGAAAAGTGCAAATCATATGCGACTTTGTCACTATGATTGTATACAGTCACATCGCTTGACCAATTGTTACCAAACTTTATCAAAACAGTAAATCAGATAAATAATTTTTGAGTTATCACTGTGACATAATTTATAAAATACGTCATACAATGCGGAAAAGTGCAAATCATATGCGACTTTGTCACTATGATTGTATACAGTCACATCGCTTGACCAATTGTTACCAAACTTTATCAAAACAGTAAATCAGATAAATAATTTTTGAGTTATCACTGTGACATAATTTATAAAATACGTCATACAATGCGGAAAAGTGCAAATCATATGCGACTTTGTCACTATGATTGTATACAGTCACATCGCTTGACCAATTGTTACCAAACTTAATCAAAACAGCAAATCATGGCATAACCGTGTTTTTACTCATATCTACCCCAAACTATACCTACAAAGACATTAAGAAGGGGGTTGAGCAGCGAAATGTCTGTTCACATTACATTTAAATTTCTGCGTTCTCAGTTGAGGGAATGTTGACGGTGTATGACTCTGATGCACTTTGATAACAGTAACTCACGCTTAAAATTTCAGCCTAATAAGATAAATAATTTTATCAACGCCATTTTATGAACATAAGAATAAAAAGGGTTAGGACAAAAAAGACATGTAGGCTAATCTGTTGAATTTCGTTTTTGTAAACTTGAATACCTGGCAACCATCACAAACATTTGTTAACTCTCGCAAAAAAAAAATAAATGCCCTACTTAGTAAGGTCGTGGATATGACCTTAAACTATATCCGATGTTGAGGCTTTGGGGAGTGTGGAGCCACCCTTTAATTGCCGTAGTGGTAGTGCCTGTTAAGGTCCCAACTATGGGTTAAATCGAAACCGACTTGAAAAAAGAAAACAAATATATTCTATTAAAAAAAATTTTCTTCAAATTCACCGGATTCGCCATTAAATAACCGTAAAAGTGTTGATACGCTGTAAAACAAAAAACAACCAACCTACTTAGTAGTTGCACGAGAGAGTAAGTATAATGTATTGTGACTTCTGCGGTTTTACTGTTATGTACAAGAAAGTAAGGTACGACAAAGGCACGACAACTACTCCCGCTGATTTTCTGTATTCGAGTGACTTAAGCACATAATTAGAGCAACCTGTGACAATAGACAACCGGGCACGATCGCTCGTAGCTATTGATTCTGTATTCAAGCAATCTTGGCAGGTAAATAACAAAACGGATACAGTTACAATATCCAGTTATAAAAGTTATATGAAATCGCCAAAAATTACTAAAACTCTCCATTTTTTAAGGTTGTATACGTTTTTTATCCCCCAGCTTCCCGAAGAAAAGATACTACTCTCGAAAATTAGGGACATCAACACCTACCATCTTGTATGGCACATTATGTTGGTAAATAAACGTAATATAATTTTAATTGGAATTCATTATTGAGATGAGTATTATTTATTAATTTATTTATTGCGGACTATCCTCATCTTCCTTTTTTTAGATCTTGTTTCACGACGTTTCGGCCAACTATTTCTCTGGCCTTCATCAGGTGGTAACCGCGGCGGGATAGGGACTCCGAATCTTCTAACTGCATTCTCAGCAATTACTGCCATTGTGTCGTCTCACCAGATAGCAGTTTCAATCCTACCCAAAGCCGGCCAGAGGCTTACTTGGCCAAACGTGGTGAGACGGCAACTATGGATGGCAGTAATTAGTGAGGATGCAGTTAGGGGATTCGGAGTTCCTATCCCGTCGTGGTTACCACCTGACGAAGGCCAGAGGAATAGTTGGCTGAAACGTTGTGAAATAAAAAAAAAGATGAGGATAATAGTCCACAATAAATAAATTAAACATAATATAATTGAAAATTATCGAAAATTTCTTCTAACATTGTCATTATTCTTTAATATGCTAACTCGTAATCAAGGTGTTTCCTACGAACCATGTTGTTATAGCCTTCAAAAACAACTCCTTTCATTTGTCGCCGTCGTCGTCGCCGTCGTCGTCGTCGTTGTTGTTGTTTTGGGATGGAATATTGTGACTAAATCCGCTTTGTAGTTTTTGTGTTGAGATTACTTGAATAGTGAATCAGCAGCAACCGGTGATACTCACTAGTTGCCCGAAATCACAGGTTGCTCGAATGACGTTCCTAAGTCGCACGAATATCAGCAGGAACAATTGTCGTACCCTTGTTGTGCCTTAATTTGTCGTACATAATTTGTCCTACATAATTAGTTCATCATAATTCAAGAACACCATCTCACGTGAAACGCTAGAATTCAGCCAACTTAACCCGACCCGGAAAGAAAGTTTGCAGTTTCACGTGATAAGTGCAATTAGTTAATTAGTTTTTGTTCTTGTTAAAGAATCGAGCGTACAAATTGGAGAACCATTTTGTTGGGTTTAGTTAATCTGCATGTTAAGCTTTTTACAGAAAACCGACCCGATAATTCGCGATTGAGTTGCAGTGTATCGATACGCACCGTTACTTTTA
The DNA here is from genome assembly GCF_053919585.1 of Euprymna scolopes. Taxonomy (NCBI): domain Eukaryota; kingdom Metazoa; phylum Mollusca; class Cephalopoda; order Sepiida; family Sepiolidae; genus Euprymna; species Euprymna scolopes. The sequence goes on from NC_136517.1 coordinate 22,413,504, forward strand.
TTTAAATATTATGTTGTTTAACGCACAAGTCTTTTATTTATTAAGACACGGGGAGCGGTACAAAAGTAGTGCCTCCTGTTTTTATTCCGCCCGAATGGATCAGAGAGGATTGCAAGTTGCATTGTTATGATGACTGAACTCATGCATCCACGACCTGAAAGTTTCATCTCTCTGCTGTAGGTATTAACGATCTGACACTCTCAGAAAGCACCCGTCATGGACGTGCGCGAGAAGCAGAGATGTGTCATTGAATTTTGGGGCAAAAAAAATGCATTGAGAATGGTGGTGACAATGTAGAAAAAAAATCCCGGAGCTAAAAAGGTCCTCCGTTTTAATAGTACTACTCCCGTCTTTGTAGCTCTTCGAATTTCTGAGTTACAAAATATCTACAGGATACCAACATCAATATATTACATATGAATCAGCCCACGATAAAGCGAATCTAAATAATCATTACGTTTACATGTTTGCGTTGAATTTTAACTTTTAATTTTAATTCTTATTTTTTTTATTAAATTTTTAATATGAAAAAGCGTGCTCCGTAGAAAGCTGAACTCTGAACTATGTAGAAAACTAAACTCTGGAACACAAAAAGTCGTTCGTGTTCATAGTCTCACTTCCGCCTTCGTAGTTTTTCAACTATTTTAGTTTAAAAATAATCGGAGGTTTTACTTTTGGAACGGCTCTCGAAGATGTACTTTTTTGCAAAATTGTCTGTTAGTGTCAGGCCTTGCTAGATAGGCAGCCGTGATTTTGTCCAGCACTACTTGTGTGTACTCGCAGATAATCCATATATCTGAACTGGTGCATCTACCTTCTTGGATAGGGCCCAAAAAAGAGTTTTCAATCTAATACACCCCACTTTGTCAACTAAGCTCCAACCCCTGTCCCATCACCGCAATGTTGCATCTCTGTGCCTTTTTCACAAGTATTTTAATGGAATGCGCTCTGATGAACTCGTTGCACTTGTGCCCCCTCGACGTGCATGTCCCCGACAAACCCGCTTAGCAATAAGATCTCACCCCTTCACTGTTGAAGTCCCCAAATGCCAGAAAGCTTTCTACTCTAATAGTTTCTCGTCTCGAACAGCTAGACTTTGGAGTCCCCTTCCTGTTACTTGTTTCCATGGCTGTACTGATATACAGAAGTCTAAATGTAATATAAACAAACATCTTCTTAATCTTTTCTAGGCATGATCTCGAATAGTAGCCCCTTACGTCCAAATGGCGATATGCCGTGTTAGAGGTGAACGTGAGTTATTATAATATGAAGCTGAACGTCCGTGTGTGTGTCCACGAATAGGCTTCTATATGGTTGACTATTATAGAAAACTGATCACATATAATGATAGAAGATGTATCGAGACACAGGAATGGGTATGTTTGATCTGGCATAATGATGATTCATTTAAATTGTGGGGTCTGCGTACGCGCCTGGTCCACAAAGTATGGAAATAAAAAATTTAAAAATTAAAGAAAAAAAAAACGTTTACAAGTGTTTTTGATATAGATGTACATAATAATACTTTGACAAGTATGTTTTAACTTAAATAGGGATGGTATAATAAAATTGTGAGGTCTGCGTTCGCACCTGGGATCTATAGAATGGAAATAGGCACACACTTTAATAAAGACTTTTCATATCTATCTGCGTAAGTATACTTTGATAATTATGTTTCAGTTTGAAGAAATATGGTATAATAAAATTATGGGGTGTTCATTCGCGCCTGACCTCCATAGAGTGGAAATATGTCACAAAGTTTTAATATAGATCCACAGAATATTCTGATAAGTGTTTCAGTGTGAACAGGTATGGTATAATAAATTATGGGGTTTATCTATTTTATTTTTACTTTCATCATATTTTGCTTTGGTTTTGATACCCCCAAATTCGAAGCTATCTCTTTATAACCCTTCCTTTTCATAACCTATCATACTTTCATAAATCAGAGTCCATTTTCTGTAAGCTGTTTTTGAACCCAGTCAACGACTGGTACTTTTGCTAGTATATATATATATATATATATATATATATATATATATATATATATATGCGTGTGTGTGTGTGTGTGTGTGTGTGTGTGTTGTATGTGTGTGTATGCATATACAAATCATTCAAACACGGTAGTGTTTGAATATATGGTTAAGTGTCGGTTTTAGTAATTTAGAACTGCTTTAAAGCTTCACCATTCACTCATTTTTCGACCAAATTTCAAACAATCATTACAGTTTATAGATCATCTTCTCAGCTATATTGCGAAAAATTGTTCAATTTTCGTTCAGTAAAACAAAAGTTATGATGAATTTTCTGGTGTTCAAAATCGTAAAATTATGTAAGGCGGTGAGCGACGCTTTTTATGACTAGTTTCCATAGCAACCACGTCGCTTCAGCGACTACTGTCTCGAAAAGAGAAGTAGCTCGTGAAACAGAAAGAATGAAAGCATGAAAGGGAGATAATTAGGGGAATTTTATTGAAAGCAGACGAGTGGCACACATTGTTATTTCATATGTGTTTATGGGGGAAAAAAAATGAGACTGAAATTAAACAAAGAACAAGTGAATTTATTGAAAGCCTGGAAAAATCATGGATTACATTAGAAAATGCGAGCATGAAAAGTAATATGGTTAAGCTTAAATATGGAAAAATAAAGGACTAGTTGTAAAACTGGAAAAGAAAAGGACAAAATGTTCTAGTAAAAATTTACTGAATTTATAACTTAAAATATTGCAGCATTAAGATATTTTTTTTAAATTCAATTCATAACATATTATCAATTCAACCTTTAATATGAATATCAATACACAAAAAAAAATTTATAGGAATATAGATAACAACTAATACGAAAAATATACATTTCGACTTCGTAATCCTCACTTTAAAGAAATTCTACTTTTATTTCTTGGAAAGTTAATTTCGCATGACTTTTGTATTTAAGAGGTTTAATTCAGATGCTCTTTTTGGATTAATTGAAGATACGTCCTCGACAATCAGTTTGACAATGAGTTTGTTGTCAAGCTGAGGTATGATTCTATTCAGGCTCAGGAGGTCCATTTTCCCAGGATTTATCTTCTTTTTAAGACGGGGTTAGTTTTTTGGTAATCGCCTGAGACGCACTTAACGTATAATGACAACGGGCTACTTAGGCATTTTGTTGACCAGAAGGAACTTCTAGTAAACTCGATTTTGAAAACCATTCCTGACTTTGAATTACCACCTGGAAAACGAGGTAAATAAGCACTTCGATGATTCATATTCATCTTCTATAGCTTCCGTCCTCCGAGATCAATAGTTGACGTGCTGACTGTAATATAAAAATTTGTTGCAATGAAGATTTGTTTTACTTTTTTTTGTTTTATATTTGTTTTGTTTCTTTTTTAGGAACTCTAGTTCTCACAGGAATACACCGGCAATGTGAATCTCTGAGTTAAAACAGTTGAATTATCTCCCCTTCTTTATAGATGAGGGAAATCTGTTTGGATAGATATCGTCTTTGTTGTTGTTGTTAAATGTCTGAGTTAAGAGAGTTGAGTTATCTTCCGTTTATCTACAGGTAATGGAAAGTCTGTTTGGAGTGATCTGCTCTTGTTTGTTGTAAATCTATCTGTGAATCTATCTGCGGGGTCTTCGTTTCTAGAGTAAATACTCTTGGCATTTGACTGAGTTTGGCATAAAAGTCCACTTCACAAGATTGCTAGCTATCGAATATATGAAAATTTTCCCTTAATCATGAAATATTTTCTCTTCGGTAGGTTTATAAACGTCATCGTCGAAGCTCCGAGGCTCATAGTATCAATGCTGGAGTGCCTCATGGATCTGGGCTCAACTCTCTTCCTGATCTTCATTAATGGTCTCACAAATCAGATTCTAAAATCATTCGTCGACATTTTTGCTAACAGTACTACAATCTATGGAACTCTTTAAAGAGCGACAAAGACCAGGATCACAGAAGAGATGTTGCTACTCTCTCTCTCTCTCTCTCTCTCTCTCTCTCTCTCTCTCTCTCTCTCTCTCTCAGATTTGCTGTTTTTTATGGCAAAGTCTATTAACACTTATTGTCGGCTTGTTGTTTTAGCTCCTTACATCGTGGTTTCATGCCTTGCAAAACGACTCGTCTATCTACAACCACTCCCAACAATTCCCTTTACTGTCTATCTGTGCCTAAAACTAAACGAAAATTCTATAATCAAAGTTTTTTTCCTAAAACTGCTCGCCCGTTGAACACAATACCGCAAAGCTGCTTCCTGCTTGACTATAACTTGATCGTCTCCAAGTCCAATGTAAACTAGTTCTTGTTGAGCCGTTCTCTTAACTCTCACTGGCCGCTGACACTCATTATCCCTTACCCCCGAGTCGCCTTTGGGCATTGACATTGGTAAGATGTGTCTCCGTATCAAAAGAAATATCCGTTGCTTTTTCAAGCGTGTGACGGGTGATGCCAAGGGAGAGAATCAACACCGGTGACGCCATCAATGTCAAATATCGGAAGTAGTCGATTCCCATGAGAAAAAAAGAAAATTCCTTCTCAGAAGCTCGTTGCAGCTGTGGCCTTAAATTCTTGTCAACACCCCTACTTAACTGCACAAAACATCGGAGCATTTACATAGGAGTATATATGCCTGTATGTGAGTGCTTGTAATCAGTTACATTTACAAACACACCAACACTGTTTAAACACAACATATACAAATAAAAACGTAAAGATAAAGCAAAACACATACACACCTTTATATTCTCTTCTCTCTCTCTCTCTCTCTCTCTCTCTCTCTATATATATATATATATATATATATATATATATATATATATATATATATGAGTGAGAGAGAGAGAAGCCATGTAAGTTTACACCGACAGGGTAAAAATCAAGTGAATCCTTACTATGTGCATATAAAGAAGTGCTCAGTGATAAATAGAGCTGTTTATTAGGTTTAAATCTTTTTTTTTTTTTTTTTTACAAACATAATTTGCTTACATATTTCCAGATATATTTTAATCAGAGCCATAAAATCCAAACTTCTTCAGGCAAGCATCTTTTTCCTATGGACGCATGAAATATAATTTTAGTATACCAAACCAAATATATATATATATATATATATATATATATATACTAGCATTTCAGCCCGGCGTTGCCCGGGTGTTTGAATGTGCGTGTTGAGCAAAAAAAAAAAAGTGATAGTAGGAAGGCAGGCTCGAACCCATACCCCGAAGGAGGTGCTGTTACGACCATCGCCAAACTGTAAGTGACGTAGGTTTAAATTAAGGCAAAACAATCGAAAGGAGACGATGACTTTCAAAAATATCGGCGAAAAAAGCGACCCCCCCCCGTAGAAAAGTGCCCAGTTGAAGGTGAAGATATTAATGTTTTTAGCCAATTTTTCGATATTTGTCGTCTGAAATGTCGAACTTCAAAATGATACTGATCTTGTAAAAATCTGTAGCCTCTGTCGAAAGTTTTAGGCACACATACAAACATACATACATACGTTTATATATTGGTAATTAAAAATTTTCGACCCAAACCGATTAAAAAGCTGCCCTATCTCTGAATACACTTTATGTCAAATTTCAAATGTTTAGACCAGAAATTGTCTGAGTAATTTGGTAAAGAACGCAGAGGTCAAATTGTTTTTAACTTTGACCCCTATTATGACCCCTTAATTTTATTGTTTTGGGCTCAAATCAAGTTATTAAGTTAGATCCATGTCCAAGGAACCTATATCTAAAATTTCAAATGTTTATACCCAAAATTGTCGGAGGAGTTTGGTAGAGTTCTCAAATGCCAAATCGTTGAACTTTGACCTCTTATCAGCCAAATTTTTGGTTGAAAACGGATCACAAAGATTTTCCCAAATCTCAGTACCCTGTATATCAAATTTCGTGTCTGTAGATTTAAAATTGGCAGAGTTATTGCGGTGCAAAAGTACACAGACACACAGACACGTTCACTTATATATATATATATATATATATATATATATATATATATATATATATATATATAAAGTAGTAGGGTTAGTGTGTGTGTGTTTGCGTCTGTCTGTCAGTGTGTATAACTCGTCTATAGCCCACACCACTGAACCGATCTTGACCAAACCTGGCATGATGATGGTCCCCGACTTAGGGATGGTGCCAACTATTTTCAAGTTCAAGGTAAAAGGTCAAAATCATAGCTTATATATACATACTCTCTTACAGCCCACGCCACTAGACCGATCATGACCTGGCATGACATGGTGATGGTCTCCGATCTAGGGATGGTGCACACCATTTTTCAAGGTCAGGGTTAAATGTTAAGGTCCGGACTTTGCTTGGTGGATACCTGAGCGTACATAATTTAGTAATTTAAATTTAATGCTTTGAAACGGTTAAATTTTAAATCGAGAATTTTTATTATATGCAAAACAAAGAATATATATATATATATATATATATATATATATATATATATATATATATATATATATATTGTGAAACAAACCTTTAATATGTATGTATAAAAACTGTATTTACTTTTAATCATGACGAATTTATGTTATCGTAAGACTTATTTATATGCTTATGTTGCCTGGAGGAGTGTACATATCGGAGACGGCATATATAACGAGGACAATATTTATACGAAGGATGAGATATAATGATTACACACAGTTCATATTTATAACACATTGGAGATTCGAATTCATTATTGAACGATGATTCCTACAGTTGGAGGGAATTCAGTTAACATTACGGAAGAAGGGTGTTACATATAAACGTTCTTTTACAAAGACGATAAACAAAATCACATTACCTTTAAAGTTGAATAATGACAAACGAAGACTTATAAATAACTTGATGATCTTTAATCATACTAGCTGGTGATGATGATGGTCAAGAATTCAATTGCCTTTACAATTACATTTTCTTGTTTCCTTTTCTGGTCGCTTCCCAATAGGTTTCAGCTAACTCCTCCTCTAATTGTTCCGAACTCCCGAACTCGACTCTGACTCAACTTACTTTCTGTATGTATCGTATATTGTCTTTCTTTGTGACGTCAGTGACGTGCTCAGACATGTGAGAGTCCTCACATGGATTCGACATACTTATATGTCCAACACGTTTCATACAAAGTTCGTTTACAAAGATGATCACAAAAACACATTACCTTTTCAGGTTGAAAGTTGACAAAGTCGATAGTCTTTAATCCATCCGGATGAGATGATCACGTATTCGAATGCCTTGCTGATTTCTACATTGGCTTTCTTCCCTTTCTTTCGCTTCCTCCTTCACGACTCGACCCTGACTGATCTGTGTTTACTGCTCTCTCTGATATGAATGATCGAACCCTTTTTACTGAATATATTAAACTATCTTTC
>NC_136517.1:22425862-22440862 GCF_053919585.1 Euprymna scolopes
AAAAAAAAAAAAACATGGCTGTCTGTTTACGGTTTCAAATTGGTTATTTTATTTATAATTTAGAATGTTATGTTGAGAGAAGACTGTAAGTTTTTTATCATAGATTCTGTTTAAAAATGTGCAAGTGGATTGACATTGTTAATATATAATTCATGTTAAACAATTATTCAGAAATTAACAATGTGTTGTGTGTCGAATTTTTATTGAAAAAATGTATTTTTTAAATTAATTCTTTTCAGCTTTAAAAGGTTAAAAACAATCATTTTAAATTCGTCGTTATTTGTTTTATTTTAATTTTTACTCATTTTATTTATATATATATATATATATATATATATATTAAGTTTTCATATTATTCATTCTATATTTTATTCATTTTATATTATTTATATATATATTAAGTTTTTATTTTATTCATTTCATTTATATATATTTATAACATGTTTTAAAAGTTTTCAATTACCGTGGAATGTCCACGGGTTTGCTAGTACAATTATTATTATATTTTGATATTAAACGCACTTTACTATCCTATCTTAGACTAATTTCCTATCATTCAATGCTCAATTCATGGAAGGAGTAGAGTAGTAGCTCTATTTCTGAATTTTTTGAGATGAGGATTGATTATTCCTATTATTTGGAATCTTCGGACTACATTCTCATATAGAGCGTTAGTTTCATAACGTTTCGGTCGATGTAACCTTCGACCTTCTTCAGATGTATCTTTTCGAACTTGAGAATCTTTCTGTTGAAGTCATAAAATTTTTCTTTTGGACTCGGGAATCTGCACGTCATTTCGTACGGAATCCTTTGCTTAATCCATGTACGCAATATGTCGTGCCGTCAGCCATTTTAGCGTCACTAACGATTTAAACTTTCCACCTCCGTAAAAGGGTAACTCAGAACTGAATTTTACAGAGTACTTTATCCACTATACTACGGGTCTTTCGTTCAAAAATCTATGCAGATTTTCGATTTCAATAAAAACAGATTCTGACCCAGATTCGGTGTACGTTAAGAAGGTCGAAGATTGCATCGACCAAAATGTTATACTAATAACACACAAAATGAGAACAGTAGTTTGAAGAATCCAAATAATATGAATAGTTATCATTCTGTTCTGTTAGCATTACATCATCCTCCTAGGGATTATTTTCTTGTGGGAAAAGAGGTTAATATATCACCTATTCACCGGTAATAATGCAATCCTTCCAGGGATTATCTTTTCCTTTTTGGGATAGCTGTAGCATTTTTCTAGTGTCATAATATCGTCTTCCCAGATATTGTTTAGTTCTATTGAGGAGGAGTTTAGCATCTATTCTGTAGTCCTTGTGTCAACTCCTTTTTCTAGTAGGGGTCTAGTATGTGTCTATTCCCTTGTCATGTTGCACCATCCCATGCATTACTTCTTCTTTTTGGTAATAGTGTAGCATCTGTTCCTTTATCATGAAGCTATCCTCCTAGGCGTATTTCCTCGTTTGGATGGAATAGAAATAGAAACGATACTCACCTTATGCGGGTTTAACCGGCTTCGTCCAAATGAGAAAGTTCCATGGGAGTATAAAATTCACGAGCGGTCTCCAGTCGCATGTATATCCCCATTAGGGGAGATGACGACGTTAGGTTTTTGCAACTTTTGCAGGGGGGTGTCGATGTCCACCCTCATACAGCGACTGGAATTTCCAAATTGATCATCCATCTGGTACTGACCAGGTTCAACGTTGTTTAACTTCGGTGGTTTGACAAGAACCGGTTTTGCAACGTGATTATGGTGTGGTTTGGATGGAAGGTAGTGTAATGTATGTTTATTTGTCATGATGCTATCCTCACAGGCATTACCGTCATCATTGGAAATGAAGACAAAAATGTGTGATCGAAGAGAGCATATTATTTCTAGCGTAAAGAAAAATACTATTTGTGAGTGACACGTGGTTAACGGCAGAGACTGGAATCTGGAAGTGCCAAGTTCAAATCTAGTTCGTTCCATTAAAACACTTTCATCAAATCAACACTTGACCTTGTGTCTAACTTTCTGGCAAAGAGGTAAATAAGATAAAGGAAAATATTAAAACTGTTTATTTATTTACTTATTCATGTTATTATTATTTTTTTTAATTGCTTCATTTTGTTTTCTAAATATTTTCACCTCATTTTTATTTTCAACGATTACACTAGGCACCAAATTCTAGGTTTAAAAAAAAGTGCATACCACATGAGATAGGTTTCTGTGTAAGAAAAATATCCTGATACTAACCCTGACATTTATTCTTCTAGATTAAGCACAATCATATTTTGCTATTATTTGTTATGAATGAAAAAACATAGACTTGTCAGTTTAAAAAACATTTTTTGAATCGAATAAAATACGTATTATATACGCTTGAAGCCAAAACAACGCATTATTACAAAACTAGCGGGGGTACCCGGCGTTGCCCGAGTGTTTTTTCCGGGACGGGGGGGGGAGTTTTAAAAAATGTTATGGTAGGTAAGTAGGAAGGATCAAACCCGGAGTCATGAGTAAAAGTAGGAAAATAAAGTGTGAAAAAAAAAAAACATCTGCAACGTTAACAGTTCGGCCACCAAGAAAAGTCCATTCCAGTTGTTTAGGAAAAAAAAAAAAAAACGACTACGGTAGGTCGGCGCGAACGTGAAAATATAATGTGAATTGTCCAGCACGCTAACCACTACGCCATAGAGCACTGCAGCTTAGTTTAGTGATTTTAAATAACTTCACATTAAAGAACTACGAAGCCAAACCGGTGTTCTCTTCTCAACTGTTCCTTGTGAACGATCCCCAAACGGTGTTAAGTGGTGGCAGGGGGAGGAGGAATTTATTAGAGAGAAAATATTTTACCACTTCCATTGATCTTAACCGATTTTGGCCGTGACTTCTCAGCAGAAAAAGTATAGAAATCTAAGATTATCGAGGAATTTGAGAAATAATAAGCCTATAACACACCTCAGATATTGTTCTGCCGTTTGTGCATATTATATTTGCATGAAATATCTTGATTTTTAATCCTATTAATGTCAAAATCAGACATGAAAAAATGAGTTCATTTTATTTATATAATAATAAATAATATATAATATATATATATATATATATAGAGAGAGAGAGAGAGAGAGAGAGAGGATGAGAGAGAGAAAGAGAAGAAGATAGAAAGAATAGAAGAAAGAGAAGAGAAGATAAACAGGCATTTATTTTGTTTGAAATTTATATTAAAATTCATAAATATATTTCTAAGATATACTTCAACATCAGTATGACTTTCCTTCTATTTTTTTATAGATGTACATAAGAATACTTCGATAAGTATGTTTTAACTTAAATAGGGATGGTATAATAAAATTGTGAGGTCTGCGTTTGTGCCTGACCTCTATAGAATTGAAATAGGCACAAAATAAAGACTTTTTATATCTATCTGCGTAAGTATACTTTGATAATTATGGTTAAGTTTGAAGAAATATGGTATAATAAAATTATGGGGTGTTCGTCCGCGCCTGACCTCCATAGAATGGAAATATATCACGAAGTTTAACAAGGTTTTTTGATATAGATCCACAGAATATTGTGATAAGTGTTTCAGTGTGAACAGGTATGGTATAATAAATTATGGGGTTTATCTATTTTATTTTTACTTTCATCATATTTTGCTTTGGTTCTGATACCCCCAAATTCAACCCAAATTTACAACCCTTCCTTTTCATAATCTACCATACTTTCATAACTCAGAGTCCATTTTCTGTAGGCTGTTTTTGAACCAACGACGTGTACCTTTGCTAGTATATATATATATATTTGAGCTCCAACAAGAACATGGCAAAAAAAATAGAAGGAAAGTCATACTGATGATGAAGTATATCTTCGAAATATATTAGTATGCAGTCGTTATTTGGGGGGGTTATTTTTACACGAAATATTCGGGGTTGCTTGTATCATGCGGGTGTAGGTGCCGTCAAGCTTGGCTACAAATTGTTTTTGGTGAGTGTCCAAAGTTAGGAGCCATAGGCGAAAACAGATTGAATTGCTATTTGAAGGTAGTTTCGTTTGATGTTATCAGACATAACCGATTACATCTAAACATTAAAGCCGACAAGAGCATCTTACGCTTTACCAATCATCGATTTAATATCAGCTTCTGTAGGATCCACATTACTGCCAAGGTAGATGAATGAAGTTAGTGACTTGATGCCGCCACCAGAGAGCGTAATGCTTGAGCCGTCTTGGTTGTCCCTTATGAGCCTGATCTCTTTTGCGTCGACATAGAGAGTAATGTAACCGATATCAATGCTTGTATTTGCTTTTTCACCGATCTGGTATCGAGATACCCAGATACGTGCTCCACCATATCAAAACATGTGTCCGTGAATAACTATTTTATCAATAATAATTAAATGCATAAAAACGAATCTCTATCTATAATATAAATCTCACCTGTCTGTTTAAATGTATGTATGTATGTATGTATGTATGTATGTTATTTGGAGCTCAAGGATTGGTGTGGACGTGTGTTACAAGCAATTTAATGCTCTAGCGTCATATATAGCTTCTCCCAATTTAATCATCCCCACGTGCACGTCGTGAGTTCTGCCACGCTAACGGGACTCTGGTGAATGGCGAGTGCTCAGCGCCAGAAAACTGAATCCCCACTGCCTTGTGGGATAAGATTTTTGAACCAAAGGTTAAGGGTGAGATAACCCTGACAGAAACCTTCAGAGGAGCTTAGGCCCTGTTGACTGCAGCAGTCATGACTCACCGGCGTGTGGACCATGCTCTGGTGCCCAGCTACCTAAGTCCAAGTCATGGGTAAATGACATTAGCGGGGTAGAAGGAGCTCCTGTCCTGGAGGCAATCCTTCTAGGAGAGGACAACTCTTACGAGAAATCTGCAAAGCAATTACCAGTCATCTTGCAATGGCTTGTCACTGGGTTATTGTGGGGGTTCCTGCGACTGAGCAGCCCTATTCAAGGAGAACACTGCTCACCCAATGTCTTGGGAAAGTGCTAGAAAAGGTGCACTAAAAATTGTCTGTAATATATCACTGGTTAGTTTCCTGGGGCTAACGGTGGTTCATGTAAGCAGGAAGAAAACAAAAATGTATCTCCAAAATGGATTAAAACTCAATTTATGCTGTTGGAATGTACGCACTATTCTTGATAAAGCGCCATCCAACCGTCCAGAGCGCAGGACAGCGCTCCTCACTGCAGAGCGATGGAGACTTGATATAGATATTACTGCTCTGTCAGAGACCCGTCTCTCAGAAGATCAAATGACAGAGGTATCATCAAGCTACACTCTCTTCTGGATTGTTAAACCGGGGTGTATCCGTAGAAATGGTGGAGTCGGTTTTGCGATTAAAACATCCTTGGTTGATACTATGGAATTTCCTTCCAGTATCTGTGATCGCATCATGAAACTTCGTTTTCCTCTCTCATATAACAGATTCATCACTATTCTTTCGGTCTATGCACCAACCCTTCAAGCAAATGAAGATGACATCTTGTGTCTCTGCGCTCTGTTGTTCTATTTACACCAATTGCTGAAAAACTTGTTATTCTTGGTGATTTCAATACCCGTGTTGGGAAAGACTATTAGACCTGGAGTCCTCTTGGCCGCTATGGTATCGGTACTATGAATGTTAATGGCCTTAAGCTACTAGAGTTGTGTTCAAAATTTAATCTTGCTATCTGTAACAATTTTTTTCGCCGTAAACTGAAGCACAAAGCTACTTGGATACACCCACGTTCAAAGCATGGTCACCTAATTGACTTCATCATGACTCGAAAACGAGGCCTTCGAGATGCATATGCTGTTGGTGTCATACTGAATAGCGGAAAAGCTCGATAATCTTGCATTTGATGGTACATTGGTGAATTTTAAGACTCGGGTTTATTCTGCTGGTGCTGAAGTTCTTGGCTTCAAGAGGGATAAGAACAAAGACTGGTTTGACGACAACAATCTTAAAGTTAATCAGTTGCTGACGAATAAACAGACAATTTATGAATATTTACTTCGTGAAGATCATTCTGATCATACAACTACTTTGCGACAATACACAGGGGTCAAAGCCACATTGCAACGTGAGCTTAGAAAAATGAACAACCAATGGTGAATGAATATAACGGAGCAGATCCAAAAGGCGTTTGGCACAAAAAATTCGAAGGAATTTTTTGGACTCCTGCGTCAAGTATATGGTCCTACTACCTCCTCAATATCTTTCCTTGTTGTCGAAAGATGGTTCTGTTGTCATTAAGGATCCAGAAAATATCTTGAAAAGATGGCAAGAGCATTTTACTAGTGTGTTTCACAATCCATCAGCATCAGATCGATAGAAGGATCACACCATTTTTCCAGCGGCCTTTGCAACTAATTGTGGGTCTTGCTGATGCACCTAAAACGTCCATGCACTTCACTCATGTTCTCGATAGCATTTTAGAATGATGTTTTCCATCAACGTTTAGTCTTACAAATAAAATGAACTCATTTTTCCCCTCCGACTTTGACCTTAATAGGATTAAAAATCATGACATTACATGCAAATGTAATGCGTACAAACTGTAGCACATTATCTGAGGTATGCTATAGGACTATTAGCTCTACACTTCCTCGACAATGGTACATTCCTATATTTTTTCCGGTGAGAGTACACTGCCAAAATTGGTTAGATTCAATGAAAATTGCAACATCTTTTCTCTCTATTAGATTCCTCCTTTCCCCGCTCCTCATTTACACCGCAGCGGATGCGTTCACAAGGAACAGTACGAGGAAACACCAGTTTGGGATCGTACAAGGTTATTTATGCCGTTTTTTTTTGTTGTTTTTTTCATCTTTTTTTACTGATTTATGCTTTCTGTTTTTCCGATAATAAAATAAAAATAAAAAAGAAATTAAAAAAACAAACGAAAACGTGATTATTATTATTATTGTTTTCTTCTTGCTTTTTTCACTTCCTGTTTTAACGACTGTAACCGTGAAATCTAACTATGACTTTTATTTATTAGTGTTTTCAACTAAACATTTACTTTTACACAAATTCATTCTTTACTATTTATTATTACAACGCAACGAAACTAAACCAAAACAAACTTCACTGCGGCATTGATATTTGACCTAATTCACTTTTTAGTGAATTTATCACGTTTTTTTTTTTGTTTGTTTTTTTGTTTTGTTTTGTTTTTTTGGTTTTCGCTGGACCGTTCGTATTGCATCACGTTCATTTTTTTTTTTCACAACACTGTCTGTTTTTATAATATTCAAACAGAGTTATTACTTCGCTCTCTTTTCATTTTACCCGCCCCCCCCCAACCACACACGCCTCTAAAACCCCGGGCAACGACGGTTACCACTCGCTAGTATATATATATATAAAATATATTTTAGTCATCGACATATATATATATATATATATATATAATATATATATAGATAGATAGATAGATAGATAGATAGATAGATGGATTGTTTTAACGAAAACCAAGACTTCAAGGAATGGGTTGATAGCAACAATAACTGTATTTCATTGTTAGTTACAATTTTTTCAAGACCATTCGGACAAATTCAAACATTATGTCGTTTGAAAATTTTCACAAGAACAGCCTTTCTTCAGACTTATTGAATAAAAAACACTTTAACAATAAAACATTAAGGAAAAAAATCCTTCATAAGGAAAAGAAAACAAGCGAAACCACTTTAGTTCTATCGCATATTCGCAAAGTGTCTTTTTAAAAATCTGCCCGCCTTTCAAACAAGTCTTGGTTTTTGTTAAAGCAATATATAAGTGCTCAATTATGAAATATGATAATTTTGTGACTTACATAATTTTGTGGCTACTAAGCCACAAAATTATGTAAGTCACAAATTCATTTAGTCATTTACTATAATAATTTAGTCATTTACAATCAAGTCATTTACTATAATAATTATTAAATACCTGCAGACACTTGTGTTTCATCCTTTCGGGAATCATCAGTGCAGGGTGTCACGATTAACACCAGTCTATAGACGCGAACCCGGTCACAGAAGCCATCCCTGACTTCATTAGCAAGGACCTAATCCGTCTGGCTACCGTTACCTGCAAGAAATGCTGTTGAATTTCAACATTTATTTTTTAAATACTTTTTAACGTCTGTCAGAGTGATCTAATCATTATATGATGATCTGCGTATAAGGTCTAAATTAAGTGACTATATATTTAACTGAAAGCGCTCAACAATGAGAAACGAGTTACTTAAAGGGGCTGGCATAATATATATATATATATATATATATATATATATATATATATATATATATTTAAGAATAAAATTATCGAACAATAAACTGGTATGGAAACCTACGATTATAAGTCTGGTCTTACAAGATATTAATGGCAGTAATATTCTATAAGTACTATCCCACCTAAATAAGAATTGCTCGGCATACAAGATAAAGCCAATAAATCAAATTTTAGTCATTTAAACATTTCACGTCATTTTAAATTCATAAAAATTTAGGAATGTGAAATGTTTGAATTTCAAATCAAAAACCTTGTATTATTCTATGCAAGACAAAGAATACATTTGAAATATTATAACTTCTAATAATATTTCAAATGTATTCTTCGACTTACATAGAATAATAAAAATCGTTTGATTTGAAATTCAAACATATCACGTCATAAATTTTTAAATTCATTGAATAACTAAAATTTTATATATATATATATCTATAATATAAAGCTGAACGTCTGTGTGTATGTGTATGTGTGTGTGTGTGTGTGTGTATCTGGTCACGAATAGGCTCCTATATGGTTGACTATTATAGAAAACTGATCACATATAATGATAGAAGATATATCGAGACACAGGAATGGGTATGTTTGATCTGACAGAACGGTGGTTCATTAAAATTGTGGGGTCTCCGTTCGCGCCTGACCCCCAAAGTATGGAAATAAAAAATTTAAGAATTATAAAAAAAACGTTTACAAGGGTTTTTGATATAGATGTACATAAGAATCCTTTGATAAGTATGTTTCAACTTAAATAGGGATGGTATAATAAAATTGTGGGGCCTGCGTTCGCGCCTGGCCTCCATAGAATGGAAATAGGCACAAATTTTAATAAAGACTTTTCATATCTATCTGCGTAAGTTTACTTTTTTCAAAATACTCAGTTTGAAGAAATATGGTATAATAAAATTATTGGGTGTTCGTTCGCGCCTGACCTCCATAGAATGGAAATATGTCACAAAGTTTAACAAGGTTTTTTTAATATAGATCCACAGAATATTGTGATCAGTGTTTCAGTATGAACAGGTATGGTATAATAAATTATGGAGTTTATCTATTTTATTTTTGCTTTGGTTTTGATACCCCCAAATTCGAAGCTATCTCTTTACAACCCTTCCTTTTCATAACCTATCATACTTTTATAAATCAGAGTCCATTTTCTGTAGGCTGTTTTTGAATCCAGTCAACGACGGATACCTTTGCTAGTATATATATATATATATATATATATATATATATATATATATATATATATATATACATAATATATATATATTTATAACTACTTCATTTAATCACATAAATTAATATATGAAAGTATAAATTCATGCGTAAACTTTAAGTATTTACTTTAACAGTGCTCAATACGTAGGTAGAGCTAGTAGTAAGTTATAAAATATATATGGCGATTAAGCTACACAGAATATTCCGTGTTTCATCCACGCTAGGATTCATAAGGCTTAGCGTAGATGAAACGCTTCATCAGGCCTAGCGTGAATGAAACGCGGAATATTCTGCGTAGCTTAATCGCCATATATATTTGACACAACGAAACAGGACAGTATGTCGATGACTACAAATATATTTTAAGCCCCCCCCTCTATGGGTAGAGCACTGTTGTAAATAATCTCACCCGCTACTTAATTGGCTGAAAATGCGAAGCTCGTTGTTTGTTTGTTCAGGAACAGGCGATTTGAGCACTATAAAAGTGGTGGCGGGTATCTATCTAAATAGACAATCCGACGAGTTATTTACGGGCGTCGATTCCATGGTCGAGTGGGAGAACCGCCGACTGTCAACACGACGGTTCTAGGTTCAATCCTTGGCTTGGGAGAGATGATGGTCTAGCGACACTGATTAGTTGTAATAGAACGAAACAGGACTGTATGTCGATGACTAAAAAAAAAAAAAAAAAATATATATATATATATATATATATATATATATATATATAACTACTTCATTACTCACATCCTGACGAATCCTATAGTGGATGAAACGCAGAATGTTCAGTGTAGCTTAATCGCCATATATATTTTATAAATTACTATATATATATATATATATATATATATATATATATATATATATATATATATAAGGAACTTCGTGCGTGTGTGAGTGCGTTTCTCATGTATTCGAAAACGGCTGGGCCGATTTTTAAGAAATTTCAAACGGATATGCTTTATGTACCTGGTAGTGTTCTTAAATAGGTTTTGTGTCGTAATGTATATGATAAGTATAGATAATCAAAATAATCCGATGAAAGAAGGGCACAGGCGATTTTCATTAAAGTTAACACCTTACACAGCCTAACATCACAAGTGCATTTGAGAAGTTTTATTACCACACGGGCCGATAATCCCGACGTATAAAATCAGCCGTAAGTTCTTTGATATGACAAGTGCGTGTTCGATATCAATGCTTCTGTTGAAAGCACACTTGCACCATAATACTTTACTTTTTTATTTAAAAGTTTAATTCAAGCCATTATGTATAAGAAATAATTTAATAAAATCAACAGTAGATTCTCTACAGTGCAATATAGACTGAAATGTATTTTGGAATACGTCACTGCGAGGGAGACATAGGAAGCTTGCTCTCTCTCTCTCTCTCTCTCTATATATATATATATATATATATATATATATATATATATATATATATATATATATATATATATATATATATATATATATATATATATTATTCAAACACCGCCGTGTTTGAATGTATGGTTAAGTGGCAGTTGTAGTCATTTAGAACTGCTTTAAAGCTTTACCGTTCACTCATTTTTCGATCAAATTTCAAACAATTATGACAGTTTATAGATTGCCTTTTCAGCTATATAGTGAAAAAAAAAAATTAAGTTTTTGTTCAGTAAAACAAAAGTTATGATAAATTTCCTGGTGTTCAAAATCGTAAAAAATGTAAGGCGGTGAGCGCCGCTTTTTATGACTGGTTTACATAGCAACCACGTCGCTTCAGCAACTAGTGTTGCTACTAATTTGAAAAGAGAAGTAACAAGTGAGAATGAAAGCATGAAAGGGAGATGATTGGGGGGATTTTATTGAAAGCAGACGAGTGCCGTACATTGTTATTACATATGCGTATGTTATGTTTATGGAGGCAAAAAAATAAGACTGAAATTAAACAAAGAACAATTGAATTTATTGGAAGCCTGGAAAAATCATGGATCAAAATAGAAAAACAATGCGAACATGAAAAGAAATATTGCTAAGCTTAAACATGGAAAAGCAAAGGACTAGTTGTTAAAACTGGAAAAGAAAAGGGCAAGATAGTCTAGTAAAATGTATAATAAATTTATAACTTAAATATTGCAGCATTAATTTTTTTTTTTTTTTTTTTTTTTGTAAATTGAGTTTATAACATTATATAATCAATTCCTTATGCTGCAATATTTTAATTTATAAATTTATTATATTTTTTTACTAGACTATCTTGTCCTTTTCTTTTCCAGTCTTAATAACTAGTCCTTTTTCATGTTTAAGATCAACCACATTACTTTTCATGCTCGCATTTTTCTATTGTAATACATTATATATATATATATGTATATATATATATATATATATATATAATACATCCACCTAAAATCTTTTAAGCAGTTATAGTAGTTTATATATCGATTTTCATATTTATTCCAATAGTGCTCAATATGTAAGTAGAGTTAGGTAGTAAGTTATGGATATATATTTATGGGAATTAAGCTACACAGAGATTTCAGCGTTTAATCTCCGTTTAGCCTGAAGATTTCATACGGGGATGATACGCGGAAGTCTCAGTATGTGTGATTCTAAATGAAGACAAACATAAATACTGCCTTAGCCTAAAAAGATTTCGTATACACTGGTTGAGAGTATAGACGATTAACTGATCAGATACGACACTTTGATCTTAGCCCCCCCCCCCAAAAAAAATACAAGGAATTAAAGAGAACGTGCGAGAGAGTGGGGAGGAACTGAAAAAAATGTGTTCTGCTTGAATTATTTTAAGTGTTCCACAGTTTATTACCCATGTCCATGATTTGTTCTGTGTGTTTTTATGCGAACGGTGTTAAAGGAGCGCCCCTTTTGGGAGGGCTGGATTTTCTTTAATATTAAAGGCCGACCTTGGCGTACTCTGTGAAGCGAATGGTGCGTTTTTCTTTTTAAAAATCTCTACTATTATATAAAAGGTACTTTATGTGCCTGGCAGTGTTCGTAGATAGGTTTTGTATGGGAATGTCTTCGATAAGTATCGATAATCAATAATCAAGATAATCGTATGAAAGAAAAAGCGGGCGATTTTGATCAAATTTAACACCTAAAATCACAAGTGCATTTGAGAAGTTATTACCACAGAAGCCGAAAGGCCTAACCTATAAAATCAACAGTAGGTTCTTTGATATGACAGGGGTGCATTCGGAACGAACGTTCCTGTTTAAAGCATAATTGCACCATGATACTTGACCTTTTCATTTTTAACTTTAACTCAAGCCATTATTGCCGCACAAGCAGTAAGGCCAGGCATATAAACGCCACAGTATGTTATTTGATATGACAGGGGCGCCTTCAAAACGAATGTTTCTGTTTAGAGCACAATTGAAGCATGATACTTGACGTTTGCGTTTTAAACTCGAATTAAAGCCATTATATATTAAAAAAATAATTTTATAAAATCGGCAGTAGGTTCTCTACAGTGCAATTTAGACTACAATGTATTGCTGCGGGAGGCATGTGAAGTTTCCTCCCGATGCACCGCGATGGGTCCTCAACTAGAGCAATAAAATTATGGGAACGTGAAGCATTCGTTGGTGATCATTCGATTCCGGGCAACGTTGGATCTCCCTGCTAGTATTTTCATGTTTGAAACTTCCTTCGGTTGAGAATTGGCAAACGAGATTGAAAAAAAAAATCTTGCTTTTGAATTAGTTCAGCCATTTTATTTTGGTTCCGAAAAAGAAATTTGAGAACGAATGCTTAAAAATGGCGAAACTTTCTCAGAATCCGAAAGAGATAATTTCTAAAGACGAAAGAAGAAAAAAAAAAGAGTCAGGAGGAAAAATATAGAATAAATACTGCGTTTGCTTTTCTTTCTCGCGTGCTGATTGCTTTTTCGTCTTTTTGTCTTGTAATTTTTACATAGTCGGTACCATGCACTTCGGAGAGGGGGGGCATTCATACAGATTAAAATGATTTTTGTATTATTTAGATATCCTCATAACCTCATCTTAGATGTTAGTCTCACAACGTTTCGACCGATGTAATCTCCAACCTTCTTGCCGAACCGGGAAATATTTATGCCAAGTACTCTTGTCACATCTGAGGATGAGCTGCTTGGAGCACCTTTTCCTGTCTTGACAGGGTAAAAAATGAACTTTGAAATCTAGTGGAATTGTGAGGCAAGGTTTGCGCAATCTCCAGCCACACCTCTCCTGAATCGACACTGTTTGAGTCCAGTAGCAAGGTGAAGTCTAGTGCGATTAGAAACAATGCCGAGAGAAACGGAGAGCACATACATCACCTGAAAGTCTCAAATGGTCACCCATTTAGTACTAACTAGGTTCAACGTTGCTAGGATACGTTGACAGAATATAAAACGAACTTCGAAATCTAGTAGGTGGTGTTTTTTCTCCTCTTACCAACTGTTTCTCACAGTTACTAGACTATTTGCTGCTCTATCGTTACTTTCATGATAGATGCTCGACTGAGCTTTAGTTTAATGTCACTCCCTGTAAAACATTCACAGCAAACACTCGTCAAGCTCCAAATACTGCCAACAATTCTATCACTCGCTATCTGTGCCTAAGACTAAATGAAAATTCCATGTGCAAAATTTCTTTTCTAGAATCTTCCGTCAGTGGAACACAACACGAAGTAACTGCTTCCCAGCTTACAATAATATGGTCGTTTTCAAGTCCAATGTAAACAAGTTGTTGCTGAATCGTCGTTTTAAATAATAAAATTCTCCCTAATTTCCACCATTATCGATCATCGCTGTTATGTCTCACTGGCAAACTGACACTAATTAAACATTATGCACAAGTGGCCTCTGGGCCTTGATAAGCAATAACCCTCTAGTAACAAAAGAGTGAACCAACGAATTATCTGTATTCCTATTGGTTAAAAATTTAAGTGAAAGGGAGAAATAAAATCCGAGGATAAAAGTGAAATAAAACGTACAATGATTTATGAAGCGCATTGTTTTTGATTGAGTTAAAAAGTCGGTTATTGTTTTCACTGAATCCCGTGAAATCGAGTAACTTGAAGAAAAGGTGTAAACGCATATGTAATCGAGTTTCAACCCTTCTTAAGTTTTATATATATGCACACGCTGATGAGGAGTAAGTCTCCGAAACATGCGTGTCCATAGATTACTGTTTTTAAAAATAATAAATAAATAAATAAAATACGTCCAAATAAAAAATCGGCGACTTTGTAAGAAAAACACCGGTTCTCCGAGGCAGAGACATAAACCTTAATATCGTTTAAAAAATAAAAACAAAACCACTTAAAAAAGATTAACGATAAAAAACGAAGCAGTAAATCGTCTATGGCATCATAGCGGAATGGATTAGGGCGCTGGACTGAAATGCATAAGGTAAAAGATTCGAATCCTACCAAGAGTAAAGCCACGCTGATGAGGAGCAGGGCTCCGAAACACTCGTGTTAGTAGATTACTGTTTTTAAAAATTATATATATATATATATATATATATATATATATA
>NC_136517.1:22445862-22458362 GCF_053919585.1 Euprymna scolopes
TCAGTTTGGGTCGAAAATGTTTAGTTACCAATATATAAATGTATGTATGTATGTATGTTTGCATGTCTGCCTTAAACTTTAAATAGAGACGACGGATTTTACCAAGATCAATATCGTTTTAAAGTTCGACCTTTCATACGACAATTATCGAAAAACTGGCTAAAAGCGTTAATATCTTCCCCTTCAACTAGGAAGTTTTCTACAGAGGGGGGGTCACTTTTTTCGCCGATATATTTTAAAGTTATCCTCTCCTTTAGATTGTCTAGCCTTAATTTATAAAATGTCACTTCCTGTTTGGCAGTGGTCGTAACAGCATAAACGTTAGGTTTTACCCCGTTCTTTTCCTCCTTTGCGGTAAGGGTTCGAGCCTGTCTTCCTAGTACCACTTTTTTTTTTTTTTTTTGCTCAACATACACATCCAAACACCCGGGCAACGCCGGGCTGAAATGCTAGTATATATATATATATATATATATATATATATATATATATATATATATATATATATATATATATATATATATTCGTCGGAACACACTCCATTGAAATACTTGAAACTGTAACAAGACATAGAGAATAGCGGTTGATGCACACACCCAGATGTGGAAACGACACTCAATGCATGGCTTCATGGTTGTTTTGTAGATATATACGATATTAATAGGCACAAGGAGTTTTTAATCAGATTATACGTTATTTTTATTAGGTTGGTTCAAAAATAATATCGTTTCTTTTACGTTCAACTTCAAAAGATCATAATTCCTTTCATAATAAACTTTATTAATCAAAATAAAAACCATTAGAATCGACACATTTTTGCCAAAGAGAAACAAGTTTATTTATCTAATTAGCATAGAAATCCGGAGTTCTGGAAGCGATGAAGTCATTAAAGGCCGATTCGGCATCATCTCGGCGTTTGAAGCATTTTTCGCGCAGGAAGTTGTCGAGATGCTTGAGAACGTGATAATCGGTGGGCGAGAAGTCTGGTGAATATGGCGTATGAGACAGTGTCTTGTAGCCCAATTCGTTCAGCTTCTGCAGGGTCAGTTGAGCAACATGCGGGCGAGCGTTGTCATGGAGGAGAATTGGTCCTTTCATATTGACCAATCTCAGGCACATACGTTGGAGCTGCTGATGCATTCGTCAGTTTGTCGGCTGTATTTCTCCGTCGTAATCGTTTTGCCCGGATTCAAAAAGCTGTGATGAATGGAACTATTCGCAGACCACCAAACAGTTACCTAAACTTTTTTCGGTGCAATTTCGCCTTCGGAAAGTATTGTGGAGCTTCTTCGGCATCCAACTCTTGCGCCGGTTGTTATAGAGGATCCACTTCTCATCACACGTCACAATCCGCTCGAGAAATAGGTCGTTTTTGTTGCACAAAAGGAGCGTAGAAGACAGCTCAAAACGAGGATTTTTTTTTTTTAGATTATTTTCAATTCAAGCGGCACCCATTTATCCAACTTTTTTTACTTCCCTGTT
The DNA here is from genome assembly GCF_053919585.1 of Euprymna scolopes. Lineage (NCBI taxonomy): Eukaryota > Metazoa > Mollusca > Cephalopoda > Sepiida > Sepiolidae > Euprymna > Euprymna scolopes. Next base: position 22,447,345 of record NC_136517.1, read on the forward strand.
TGCTTTAAATGGCGAACGACTACTGAGTGGTCAACCTCGAGTTCAACAGCAACTTCTAGTGTGGTTTTTGCGAGGATCGGCTTCAATTAAGGCTTTCAAGTGTTCGCTATCAACCGCAGTCGGCCGGCCGCGACCGTTTTTACTTTCGAGGCTCTCGTTGCACCAACCTAATATTTCACAGCTCATGTACTAAACATATATTCCAGACATATTCACCATTAAAAAGAAAAGCTAAGTCTAAGTACGATAAACGCATTTTTTACACAAGAATCACCACTTATCAAGGCCGGGATGCCATTCGAGGATAAGGGTTAATGGGTATACATTAGTCAATGTGATTACAGCGTTGTAAACATAAGTAGTGGGAATTTTATGAATTGGATTACTTATGGGGACAGTTCATCAAGAATTTGTTTACGCTGGACTTGAAGACAATCATATTGCAGTCAGCTGGAAAGAGTTTACAATTATGAAATAGAAGCAACCTACATCATACAAAACAATAAAGGATATTTAGTTTTTACTTTATGTTTAAATAGAAACATGGAAACTAGGTTTTTCATTTTATGTGAACCTTATCGGAGAGATCCGACAGCACTTGGTGTTCTTAATAATCTCTGTCTTTTTTTTTTCGGCCACAATCAAAGGGGAAACATTCAGTAGTATTCAAAATTGGCACAACACTAATAGAAACGACTCCCTCCACGAAAAATCGAAACAAAAATGACATATAGATGCTACAATTTTTTTTTTCTTATCGTTACGATGTTTTTTTTTTATCGTTGCCTTTTTCTTAGTTTATAGGAGATCAGCCTAACGTTCACAGGGAACATGAGTTGGAGCATCGTTGATATCAAGAAATGAAGTGCATTGAGAGCATTGCTAAGGCCGCTGTGAAGAAGATGGGCCCTCTCTCTACTGTGCTAGAAAGCTACTTACGTCTGAAAGCATCCTGTACCTCTATAAGGCCACCATTCGCCCATTGTTGTCACATTTGGGCTAGTGCATCTGCTACTAGTCTCTCCCTCCTGGATAGGGTTCAAAAGAGAATTGCCAACCTGATAGGTCCTTAACTGTCATCTAATGCCCCATCGATGAAATGTTGCATCCTTCTGGTACTTCTACAAGTATTTTAATGGCGAATGCTCTGACGAACTACAAGCACTAGTACCCCCTCGACGTAAATATCTCCGTCACACCCGACAAGCAGCTAAATCCCACCCTTACACAGTAGAGATCTGTAGGTGTAAGAAAGCCTTCCATTCCAATAGTTTCTTCTCCAGAACTGCTAGACTTTGAAATTCCCTTCCAGGAATCTGCTTTCCTAACTGTACTGACATGGAGAAGTTCAAGTGTAATGTGAACAGACATCTTACTGCTCATCACCCTTCATAATATCCATGCAACTTATGTCCCCGATAGTAGACCCCTACTTCAAAGTGGCACTGTGCCTTGTTTGGGGTGAAAATTAAATTTTAAAAAATATCGATTTTGTGTATGTTTCCGGTATATCTGTTTTTTGTTGTTGTTTTTTTTTGTTTTTTGTTTTTTTTTGGGGGGGGGTGTTTGTTTGTTTGTTTGTTTGTTTGTTTGTTTGTTTTGCTTTGTTTTTGTTTTGTTTTGTTTGTTTTGTTGTTTTTTTTTTTGTTTTTTTTTGTTTTTGCTGAAAATATACATTAAAGCACGTTATAAACAGTAAAATAGCCTAAGACGGATGATGTAGTTTGCTTGAAGCATTGTGCATAGTGGTAAAGGGGTTGTGTTTGAGGGCTATATCAATGCGGTTCGTAGGAAACACCGTGAAGATGAGTTTGTATATAAAAGAATAATAAAAAATATTAGAAAGAAATTTTCAATCATTTTCAATTATATTACGTTTATTTACCAGCATAATGTGTCATACAAGATGGTAGGTGTTGATGTCCCTAATTTTCGAGAGTAGTATCTCTTCTCAAGGGGAGAAAATAGTAGAATAACTTGCTTTTGAGGACGATTGTGAATTTTAAAGGTCTGATAAAGTATAAATTAACAATTAACAGGAAATTTACACAAACGTCGCGCGGGCATTTTCCTTCCTTTTTCTAAAGAAGATTATTTGTTTACTCTTCGGAGCCAGGGGTAGTAGTAATATTAAGGAAGTATATTTATCTTTATGACTTTTAACATTGACATTTTTATAAAGTTTTATCAGACGCATTCGATATTACAATTTATATAGGACATAGGACTCGTGTAACGTAGTACACAACGGCACACGTTTAACCTGTAGACACTTGGGACTCAGCATGTTGTGCACTCAGTTACAAAGGAGATAAATAATAGGAAAGAACTTCAACTCGCTGTTTCAGGTTTTAAGAAAAGACCATTATTCCTCATTCTCCTGCCACGCATGACTTCTCATTACGGCTATGACGTGATTGTTTCCTCTAACGTCCTCGTCGGTCTGTGCACACGTTTTTTTATAGGCTTTTTCCTTTTCCTTACCGTGACGTCACTTCGTACACGGCTCGACATTTTGATACAGCTACCATACGCGCGTCCGCGCTCTGTTACACTTTAGTTATATTATAATGCCAAAACTTGTTATCGATGAAAAGCAAGTCATTATTTTTTTGTTGTTTGTTACATGTAGATTTTCGGCATAAAAAATAGCCCAAGAATTACTTATTCATTCAAGTGGTGTCTTGCTTGGTACAAGCACTGACGGCTATGAATCCATCTATTTCTCTCCCTCGATGCACTCATGAATTCATTGTTGCTCATCAATTTTGATGTTGCCGAGGTGTTCAGACTGTTGACTTATGTTTACTGCTGTCGTCCTCTGCTTGTTCTACTCTCACTCTTTCTGCGTCAAACTAATGTGTTCTAGTGTGGTTTTTTTCTGTGGGCATGGCCCATGAATCTTGTGTGTCTTTTGTTATGCTGTTCCTATTAGAAACTTTTCAGTGTTTGTCAAAATTATTATCAATCTCGAAACCCCCCCCACACACACACACACACTCACACACACACACACACACTCACACACACACACACACACAATCTATCTTCTTTTATAAAAATACTAGCAAACCGCCAGGCATTACCCGGTCGCAAAATACGCATAAATATTATATTTTAATTCATACAGAAACTGAGATATGCGCGTGCGAGTATTATGTTTTTTTCTTAGCAGTTCCCTTCTTGTAACTAAAAAAATACTCGAGCTGAGATCGAAACCAAAGCCTAAAGATAGTGAGTCAAGCACGATAACCATTAGGCCAGGTTGGCACGATCTTTAAAAAGTGTTTTCAAACCTACTTATTCCTAACATAAAAAAATCTGTCATGTGAAAACTATTTAGGCATGCGCATTCGTGAAACAGATAAAATCCGATGATCCCCATTTTTTAGCATCACCTTTTCCGGTAGAAAACCAATTAAAATGTTTCAACGTGTCTGAATACCCTAAAACATATCTGAATATATATTTAAAAAAAATAGTTAAGTATATAGATATGAGAATTGTCCTACACACATATATTCATATTTATATATAGAGAGATTTGGTTATATGTGCCTAAAGACACTGTCTGACGTAGAAGTGGATTATTATTGTCTAGTGGCCCGGAAGTGAGTGATCATTTTATATTAGATTTACATGTTGGACTAATCCCCTACACTAAAACCTAAATTATTTTTTTTCACCTATTCATTTTTATCGCTAAGTTTTCCATATTGCTTACATGCCATTGATCGTGAAGATATCGGCGATTGGCTAAAATTTTACCTTTTGCTATTTTGTCGTCTAATGGTCCGGAAGTGAGTGATCATTTTTATTATAACACGAAAGTCTTTTTAAATACTTTTTTGTACCCGCACTTGTCGGTTCGAGATACTGCAATAAAAATGTTTGACCTTTGAACATTTGAAATCAAAAAATTAATCTTACATTTAGAAATTTATTCTAATTAATAATTGTTTCTGTTATAAAAAAAAACAAAAATGACAAAAACTACGCTTATTTGAAGCCTTCAAACTCTCTAGAAATATATATGAAAAGAAAGAGAAATTATAAATTCTTCTGTGCAACGCATGTACGGGGTTGATTGAACGTAAAATGGCGTAATTATAATAAACTTTGAAGTAAAGTTAATTTTTTTTTTTTAACTGGGGTGGGGGCTTGACCAGTCTTAAAATATGCATTAAATATATTTTCATTAATGCAGATTTTGTATTTAGTATTACTAAGCCAATTCTCTATTGTATATTATATATATTACTGATTTCAAAAGTAAAAAAATAACCATCAGCTAGAATCGAAACCAAAGCATTTAGCGCTCCAGCCGCGTTCCCTACCGTTTGGGCTAAGCCGACAAACACATAAAAAATATGTTTTAAAATTAAACCACTTTTAGCTATGATTAGTATAGTATTTCTGTATGTGCTCCCTATTTATATTGGCATTACTTCCAGTCGTGCAGCACTTCTCCTTGCCACTGGACTCAAGCAGTGACGATTCAGGAGAGGTGTGGTAGGAAAGTGTGCAATCCTTGCCTCAAAATAACACGCTCAGCTACCCTTACAACGGGTATCCATTGTCTCTCGAGATTGAACGGAAGCATTGGTTGATTGTATTGTATCCAATATATAGTTCTGATTACAAATTTTATTGTAAAAATAACTTGAGTGCCATCAGTTAGAAACGAAACCAAAATGTTTAGCGTTCAAGCCGCATTCCCTACAGTTTGAGCTAACCCGACAGATAGATAAGACTGATTTAAAATCAAACCACTCCTAGCAACGATTAAATTTACGCATGCGCAAACTAACATAAATATGTCTGCAAGTTGAAATGAACATTTTGCATTGCAACTTATTGCTTTCTGTGCGCGTTATTCATCCCTCCAAACTCGTAACAAACCATCCTTGACGTATGATTACTATGTTTGGATAATTTCAGTGTTATGTGACCATTAGTTTAAGAGTTTATCGGTTAAATATTTACACACAAACAGACACACACACACATGCATGTCGCGTTGCTTTTTAAATATAAAAAATAGGCTATTAACCAAGTTTGTAGAATAAGAAATTCTATGAAAGGAGTTGTGGTCAGAATTTTACTCGTAAGAATGCTTTGGGACAGAATCCCCAAAGACCAACGGACAGTTTGAATATTGAAGACTAACTTAAAGACTCGGAATCAGGCGCCGGAGTTCAAAGTTCTGGACGAAGTCGGAGTTGGTATTGAACTTGTAAAGATACTAGATTTGGAGTCAGCCGTATTTGTAATCTTTGTAGACTAAAATGTCTGAAAATTGGGAGACTTTAAATAACGAAGTCAAATTCGGAGTTGGATATCTTGAAACTCTCTGAGTCGAATTTGGAATTATAGGAATCCTAAGAGTGCGAGTCACAGTCGAACCATATGCTTTCCGGCTCCGCAACCTTGCTAATGATGACTAACAGTAATATTTGAAAGAGAATGTTATAAGGCCTTAATTCCGATATAATCGTAAGATGGCCGCCATTTTTTATAGAAATGCCCGAGTCGTTGGTTGCTTCATAAATTCGACCTTGTATGAGAATTGGCTTCCAACGACAAATAACGTGTAATTAATCTTGTTTCTCTGTGTGCGTTTTACGCTTGAATTTCCAAAAGGAAAATGTAGCGTTCTTTCGCAATTCTAACAAGAAAGTTTCTTTCTTCCATAAGTGTTAATCTAATGAGGCAGTGGAGGAAGCGAGTTGATTAAGCAAGTCGATAGCTTCAGAACCAGTGCCCCCGTCTTCTCTCTCTCTCTCTCTCTCTCTCTCTCTCTCTCTCTCTCTCTCTCTCTCTCTCTCTCTATCTATCTATCTATCTCTCTATCCATCCATGTCTTTCCCTCTCTCTTCTCTCTCTTAACTCTCTCTATCTATCTATCTATCTATCTATCTACCTATCTCGTTTTCTATCTATCTATCTATCTATCTATCTATCTATCTATCTATCTCGTTTTCTATATATCTATCTATCTATCTGTCTGTCTGTCTGTCTGTCTGTCCATCTATCTATCTATCTCTTCTATGTATTTATCTCTTCCCCCTTCTCTCTAGCTCTTTCTACCTCCTCTCTCTCTCTCTCTCTCTCTCTCTCTCTATATATATATATATATATATATATATATATATTCCTCTTTTCTCTCTCTTTCTCTCTTTCTTTCTATCCATCTCTTTCTCTCTTTCTCTGTATCTATCTTCTCTCTCCCTATATATCTATCTCTTTGCCTTTCTATTCTCTCAGTCTCTATCTATCTATCTATCTATCTTTGTCTCTCTCTCTCTCTCTCTCTCTCTCTCTCTCTCTCTCTCTCTCTCTCTATGTATAAATCTATCTATCTACCCATCCTTCTCTCTCTTTTATTATTTCTTTCTCTTATTCTCTCTATCACTTTTTCTTTTGTTTTTCTGTCTTTTTCACTTTTCATTTCTTTTCCTCTCAGTTTGTCTCTCCATCTATCTATCATGCAGATAGATATCTATGTCTATCTGTATATCTCTTTCTTTCTCCCTTTCTTTTTTTGTTTTCTCCGTATTTATTTTTCCCTTGCCCTTTCTCCTTCTCTTCTCTCTATCTCTATTTATTTCTCTATCTACCTACCTACCTACCTATCTATATATCTATCTATTTATCTATCTTTCTTTCTTATCGTCTTTTTCGCCCTCTCGCTCTGATTTGTTTCTACTTTTTCTTTCTTTCTCTATTTTTTCCTTTCTTTCACTTTTTCTCTTACTTTCTCTCTCTTTTTATTTTCCTCTTTTTCCATTTTTCTTTCTCTCACTTACACATTCTTTTTTATTTTCTATTTCTTTCACTTTCTTTCCATAGGCTGGAACGATAAAATTGTCGTCCTAAAGAAAACAACACTACAGCTTTATTTTAAAACTTTTATAGAAAAAATCAATTCAGAAAACTTTATTATATAGTAGAGCTGACATCTATTCAATGTAGCCGTCTTCAGCCTCAATCACTCCCTCGATACGTGTCCGAAACTGGGAGCATGTCTTTTCCACAAACGCCGGCTGGAGCTCGGCGAATACTCTGCGAATGTCTGCGATCAGGCTGACTTTAGTGTGGGAGGTCATGTTGGTGATGTTCCTGACGTATAACCAAATCGAAGTAGTCCAGCAGGTCCAGGTCAAGGGATAAAGGGGTAATGCGAGATGGTTACAAAGTCGTAGCACTCCTTCTGAAGCCAAGTCTGGGTCTTTTTGGACTTGTGGGTCGCCGCCGTCCTACTCCCTCACCCAGAGTCTGCCACCTGATTGCACCATGGTATCACTACACTCTAGAGCACATCCAGGTACACTTTGGTGTTGACTTTCAAGCCGACTTCGAAGATATGATGCAGCATGATGTGGCCCTCAGTTGAAATCAAACCAAATACCATAACCGTGTGTCGTCCGATGCTTTGACCTGTGCTCTTAAGCGTCGAACCGTCCGGATTTGCATATTGAGGGCGCTGACAATGGTCATGTTGTCATAACTTGGATCGGTAGAGAGCATGAGTTGTACAGCGGCGCATCTCCTATCTCGCTCGTTGAACATTGTGTCACTTTCAGCCATGATAGAAGGGTCTTATCGCTCTATCGATCTGTACATAACTGGTCAACTAGTAGATGGTTAAAAATAGAAAACCGATTTTCTTCAAACGGAAATGGAATCTTGTCGTTTTTTCTAGGGAGACAATTTCATCGTTCCACCGTGTATTCCTGTCTATCTCTGAGTTTTACTTTTCTCTGGTTCTTTTTTTTTCTTACTTTATCTTTCCCTTCCTCCCTTTCCTCCACCTTCTCTCTTTCTCCTTCTCTCACTCACTTTCTCTCTGTCTTTCTCGCCTTATCTTATATCCTTCTCCATCTCTTGTTTTCTCCGCTTTTCTCTTTTTCTTTCCCTCTTCTTCCTATTCATAATCGTCTTCTTCTTCTTTCTTCTTTTTCTTCTGTTTTAAAATTCTAGCATACATACATAATATAAGCAACATATCTCGAGGAAGGTGGCGCTTCATAAGAGTCGGTAGGAAAAGTCTATTTTTAGCAGCCGAGTAAAATGTTATCGTGATTAAGTTGGTGTTGGTAAGCGTTGAACTCTTTGTAATCTGTCTGTGTGCGTAAGCCTATAAGTTAGGCTGTGTGCATGCGAATGAGAAATTACTTGGGAACGATCGGAGAACGGCTGAGAAAATCCGACCAAGCGTTTTCGAGTTTAACAACGTTATTTTCACCGTAGTGAACCTTTTAACGGGATGTTGAAAATGCACCTTGACGTAAAATCCGGAAAAATCTTTTTGAAGGTTGAGCTCGTGAGGAATGGACACCCAGGGGGATTTCAGTTCTTATGAAGTCGGTTTCGAGTATCCCGAGTCAGTCTCGAGTATTGATGGAGTATCCTGAGTCAGTTTTGGAAATGGATGGAGTAAAAAAAAAATGAAAATATAAAAAGATAGGCAAAACTAAGCATGCGAAGTGTTAGATTTTAAGGTTTTTGATTAAGGTTTAAAAAATGTTCAGGCTCTCAAAAAAAATTGCGAAAAATAATTTTAAAAAAAGAAAATGAGATGGCTTTCAAATTGTAAACTACTTCAGCCATTTCCAGGACTGGCTCGATATTCTTCATCAATACTGAAAGCTGGTTCCGTAAGTACTGAAATACTCATTAAAATTAACTTTAACCTTCCTTGGAGCATCATCATCATCATCATATCAAAGATTATATTGTTAACGTTGGTTTCCCCGATATTTTTCTAGTCAGAATTCTTTCTTATGGGAGAGACCACGAAAAGGTTGCCAACGTCCTAAGTGAAAGTGATTTTTTGTGGAACTATCTGGATTCGAACTTGAAACACCCAGATCGTCAATCCGTGTTGTTAACCACTCCCCAATCTTCCTTGGATGAATTTAATAAATTAAAAAAAAAGTTAGATATATTCTTGTCTTAAGTATTTTCATTCGGAAATTATTCGACACTTACTATTTTGTGAAATCATCATTAAGAATAGTCGTATCAACCGGGAGACAACAAAGTCTAGATTATTGTTAAGATGGTCTATTTCCTATTTCCCGAGGTATGTCTATAGTCTTGTGAAGTTCTAGAAGATTCACACTTCTAGGTTTTTCCTTCTCACTTTTTGAGAAGCGATTAGTTTATTAAACGCCTGAGGCACTCCTAATTGGGAATGCCGACAAGGCTGCTAAGGCAGTTTTGTAGGATTTAGTCCTCTTCCTCTAAGATACTGGTTATTTAAATCTCACTTTCCGCCCCTTGTGTCACATCATGCCGCCGTGGGACGGAGATAAATATCAGAGTAGTTAAATCACCATATAGTAAGTAATAACGAGAAAAATACACACAGGGTTAAGTCAACACAGGGTTAAGTCAACACAGGGTTAAGTTAACGTGTAAATTTTGAAAGCAATGGATTCTCATATTTAAAATAACTTTATGATATCGTCTCCGTTAACATGTAAAAAAGGCGAACAAACGAGAAGGATTGATAGAGAAGGTAGCAGCGACGGGCGGTGTATACAAAGGACAGGGATATGATCGACGCGAGCTGTTGGCCCGGGCTTACTGGGAATTCCTTGTTCACGGGGTTGGTTACAGGCTCCGATCCCTATCACAGGAAGTGGTTAAGAGATTTCCCAACCCTCTCGGGCCAGGGTGAAGCCCCCACTTATACCTCCAGTATAGCGCACATGCAGCCCCGGACATCTAAGGGCATCATCGACCTGTTATCTCTCCGCCTTGTGTGGCTTTCTGCCACCCGTCCCTCTAAGAAGTGCACGAGAAAACCGACCCGGACCCGAGCGCTATGGAGGGCAGCGAGCCTACCGTAAAAATCACTGACATCAGCGCACTAGTTAGCAGGCCAGAGTCTCGTTTGTTATCGGGATCAACCAGATTGATCGCTCCACCATGCAAAGGGATACGTCCATGAGAATGGATGGAAACCAAAGGCATTAAATGTTCCGCTGGTAGAAAAGAGAGATAAGTTCGTGCATGAAGGAAGGACACAAACATTACTCAATACGCACTAGTTATTTGCCCTTGTCTTAGCTTTAGATTTATCCGACAGGTGGCGTCTCTATTTCCTGTTGCGCATTCTTTATCCACTTCTGTTCTCTATCTCTCTTTCTCTTTCACTCGAATCGTTTATGTAGACAGATGTACATTCCGTGCGCCTCGACAGGCGTAACCTTCGCGTTAAGGTAAGAACCACGTGTATACACTAACGAACTTGTGTTAACATTAAACACACGCTTCCACAATGAACTCATCCAAGCGTTTCCTGTTCACATACACAACGAACACACATACACAACGAACAAACATTACAAGTTAAAAAGCATGCTAATGCGTGTAACCCTCCCCCCCACACACACACGCACACGCTTGTTATTTTAACTTTTGATGTCTCTCCTTTAAATGTACTTCCCTTAATGCTGTCGTTCCTTTTTATCCGAAGTATACGAACACGTACATCTGGCGTATACAAAATCGGTGATGAATATCTCTCTTGTTAACATGCTTACCGACCTTCGACAAACCGACGAACTACCTACGCTATAGATGTAACCTCCGACCTTCTTCAGCTGTATCTTATCCAACACGGGAATGTTTCTGTTAAAAATTCCACGTAGATTCCAGAGTTCGACAGAAAGATTCCGGAATTTGACAGAAAGATTCGCGAGTTAGATAAGATACACCCGAAAAAGGTCGGAGGCTACATCGACCGAAAATTTGTGAAAATAACATCCAAGATGAGAACAGTAGTCCGAAGTATCCAAATAATACAGATATCAAATATGCTTATGTAAAATAAGCTTTACAGAAACATTAGTGTTTGATTACCTTTGGAAATCGTTGGGCTTGAAAAAAAAAGTCGAAAAATGTAATTATGTTTTTCATTCGTCTTTTTTTTTTCTTTTTTTTTTTTCTTTTTCTTTTTTTTTTTTTGTAATATTTTGCTGCTTTCCGGTATTTTCTCAACCCAA
>NC_136517.1:22465862-22475862 GCF_053919585.1 Euprymna scolopes
ATTATATTTGCATGAAATATCTTGATTTTTAATCCTATTCCTATTAATGTCAAAATCAGACGGGAAAAAATGAGTTCATTTTATTTATATAGAGAAGAAGATATATATATATATATATATATATATATATATATATGTGTGTGTGTGTGTGTGTGTGTGTGTGTGTGTGAATATATATATATATATATATATATATATATATATATATGATGATTGCAACGTTTTGTCAGACGAGTGCCTCTCCCTCAGACACTTAAAGTACATGAGCCCAAAAATGACTTCCATCGCCATAGGACCATTTTAATAGCCTGAGGGAGTATCTATACACAGATAATGTTACAGAGTCTTAGCTTTATACGACAGCTAAGTCTCTCTCTCGGTTCAAAATGTTGAGATCCAGCAACAAGAAGAACAAGATAGCCAGCAACAAGTTAAACTGCAGACCAGCTTAATGCGGGTACTGGTCTCCCGCTTTATGGTTTTTTTAAATCAGAGATTTGCTTCTCCTAGAAAGGTTGCCTTCGCCACGGCTTACAGGAGCCCTCTCCACCCTAACACCACATACATACACACAAACACACTCATGTCAGGTCATGTCATATGCTACTGGTAAAATGTAACCCAGTACTACCTGCCTCATGGTCGGGTCACCGGCGACTAAACAGGTTCCCCACTAGATGTTTGGTGAGGAGGGTGGCTAGTCTCCTTAGAGGATTAAAAACAAGACCTTCCAAAGGGCGAATGAAACCTTTTTTGAGGTCAACGGCCAACTAGCACCGTGTGTATATATATATATATATATATATATATATATATATATATATATATATATATATATATATATATATATATATATATATATATATATAATGCTCCCTATCTTAGGTTGAGCATATTGGAAAGTGATATACAAATTACCATTAGCGTATGAAGCGATGCTCTTTGTGTAAACAAATTGAGCTTAGATATTTGGACAATATCAAAACATTGTTAATTCACTGCCCGCATAGCAGCAGCTGTATAGCGCAACAGTTTCGTTTGGGCGATCGGGTTTCGATCCTGATTTGAGGTAGTTGCTTGTCTAACAGCTAAACGGTACTGTATGTGGATGACTATATATATATATATATATATATATATATATATATATATAGATAGATAGATAGATAGAGAGAGAGAGAGAGAAAGAAAGATGAACGTCATAGTTACATGAAACTGACTGAACATATTACGAAATTTGTTTAAATTTGTTTTAATTTTGATTTTAAATAGAGAAATATGCTTTTGATATAAACCTAACGTTATATTTTAGCGCTGAATGTTTTTGTTCGAACCTTGTTTTGTATATTTTTCGTGTAAAATAAACTATTAAAACAATTTTAAAACAAAGCGCAAAAGATGTATGAACACGCATGTGTGCATCTCCCGCACAGACCATGGTCGTCCCGCTTGTTGTGCAATCGAATCAGTCCTGCAATAAAAGAATCTCCTCTCCAAATGAAACCACAACTCCGGTATAAAAACAATTAACAGAGGTTCAAAATCGTATTTGTTTCCCGAAAAAAAAAAACATAATTGCAGCTAAAAGAACTTTGCTTGGCCACAACATGATTTAGCTACGAGCCCCAAAGGCACGTGTTACTTGTAGAGGCGCACATATCAACTGACTCTCACACCCCAGAAAAACCAACTCACTCACGACCGGAGGGCTGGCTTTAATTTCTTTTCCCCTGCCCATCTCCTGGAATATGTGTTGGTTGGTTGGTTGGTTGTTTGTTTGTTTTACGGCATATCAACCCTTTTCAGGTTATTTAATGCCGAATCCAAAGATTTTGAAGAAAAAGTTTTTTTAATAGAGTATATTTGTTGTTTTCACGTCGGTTTCTGTTTAACCCATAGTTGGGACCCTAACAGGTACTACCACTCCGGGTCAGAGTGGACCTGGGAGCAATGGTAATTAAAGGGTGGCTCCACACTCCCCAAAGCCCACAAGCTGGGGCCTCACCACTGGATATAGTTTAAGGTCATATCCAGGACCCCCATTGAGGGACTTTTACTCTCTGCAGAGGGTGGGACAGTCGGCGTATTCTAATGCCCCACCGACAGGGCCGTGGAATATGTGTACTTTTGACCATAAATCTTGCATTCTGGTTTTCTTCGTAGTTATTCCTATTCGACGACTAACCACTCGAGATAATGATAAGCCTCGTCCATGGATATCGAAATCACAACCCTCATGGGGTCCCAGACATTATTCCAGGCAAACCTGAAGTTGTCGAAAACAAAAGCACGGAAAATTTAATCTGAAAAAGATTATTTTGTCACGTAGGCAAACGCAATTTTAGGTGGTCTAAACTTTCAGATCATACATACTATTAAGGATTTTTTATCCTCGGACCCCAAAATCAACAGAGATTAGACCATTCAGGTAATGACCTGGTCCCTCTTCATTGCAGTGTAATATTAGTTCTGTGCAGTTCTAGGAGGTCCACCCTCCCAGGCTTTGTCTTCTCTCTTTGAGAAGGAGTTAGTTTATTGCTAATCGCCTACAGCACCCTTACTGAGGAATGCCAACAAGGCTGCACAGGCACGTTTAGCAGGTCAGAGTAACCTTTCAAGAAGGCGCTGACTTTTCAATATCACTTTCTGACTCTGATGCCTCAGTGGGATAGAAGTAAATACCCCATCTCTCCAATCTGTAAAATATTACAAACTTGCAGCATATCTGTTATTCCCATAGATGTTAATTTCTTAAAAGTTCAGTTTTATACCTAATAGGTCCCTCACTGTCTACCAATTCCAGCCCCTGTCTCATCACCGCAGTATTGCATCCATGTGCTTGTTTTACAAGTACTTTCACGGTATTTGCTCTACTGAACTTAGTATACTTTTACCCCACTACACCCCTCGATCCCTCAACGAAAATAACTCTAACCAATTTGACTAGCAGCAAAATCTCTTCGTAATTTTTACCGTACCTTTTGAAAGGGTAAACAATTTACTATTGAATCTAATGACATTTCCTAAAATGTATACATTATTAAATCATCATATATTTGATTTTGAAGGTAGGTAAACTTAATGTAACTATTAAAAAAAAACGGGAACTTGTATCATTTGCATTATTTAGACGATTGGTGTAAACATGGTGGCGATTTTAATAGAGAGCATGGTTGTGATGTGTACGAACTACACAACTGATAAATATTTATCACAGAGGATTATCATCTGATATTCGAAATAGTAATGTCTTCCTTGTTACGAGGTTTCATGCTGTTATTTTGATCTACTTTAGATTTTCCAAAAGTAATGTTTAACTAGATGATGAAAATAATATATATATACCACTTAGACCACCCACACACACACACACACACATATATATATATATATATATATATATATATATATATATATATATATATATATATATATATATATACATTTAAATGAAATACTAAAATGTAGGATTACAGATTGTATAATACTGTGAATATAAAGTTTAAATAAATATGTGTATCAATGTTTATAAAACGTCCCCAAGCAGATGAAGGAAGCTCAATATTCAGGATAGAGCAATAATATAAATGGAAATTCTCATATATATATATATATATATATATATATATATATATATATATATATAATATTATGTAAGTTATGAAAATTATGGCAATTTAGTACACAGAGTATTCGAGTATTCTATATTTAATCTGGTAGGGAATAGCCATGCCAATATGTACATATATGTGAGTGTGCGTGCGTGTGGGTGCGTTTATATATATATATATATATATATATATATATATATATATATATATATATATATATTTCATAATGTTTCTAGGGATACAAAATTTAAATATTGCAATTAGGAAGGGAAGATATTATGATTCATGACTTAAAGTAAATTTATACATATATATGTGTGTGTGTCTGTGTGTGTGTGTGTGTGTGTGTGTGTGTGTGTGTGTGTGTGTGTGTGTGTGTGTGTGTGTATTCCTTTAATGTTCTCTCCAAAAAAGGGAAAAATGCGAACAGGAGAGGACAGAAAGAGAAATGGTGAGCCAGCTGACCGGTTTCGACCCTCGCTTCTCAAAGCTGTATCGAGGGAATTTTTAAAACAAAGAATCAAAAAACGATTAAAATTGCCTTTTATTCAATTGACGGGGAGAAAAAAAAAGTGGGGAAACGATTACCCTGGAGATTAATCCCGTTCAAATCTAGGAGGCATTCTCTTTGCTTGCAAAGGGAAGGTTTTCTAAGTCGAACGTGAATAGTCTCACAGATATTAAGGTAATATAGTGAATGATCACGACTCAGAATAGAAAAAGAGTCCGTACTAAAGTTCGTTGCACAAGACGGGTTTTTAAGTAAATGATCAGTAATTGAGGACCCGTATGTGTTAGTAACAACGTCCGTTGCTCTGTAGGTTCCATTCCTAATTTTACTGGGTACATGTTGTTGGATTCTCCCATCTAATCTTAATGTCGTAAGTAGTTGGCACCGCAACCACATTCAAAATTGTAAATAACGTTACCATTATGGTGGGGGGGGTCCATTTGCCCTAAAGACGTAAGATAAATCTAAAATATTCCGAGACACCAAAGTAGATGACGTCATCATATAAAGGGTTTACGTCAACATAAAAATGTTGGCGTCGGTCGACATCTTTTAAAGTATTATTTTATTCGTTCAATGCAGCACGAAGTCAAACAAATGTTTGTTGAGAACAAAGGAGAATATGAAGTGGCCTTTGGTTTACTTTCGACAACCTTGTAAATCTCACTTCTCTTATTTTATCCTTTAGTTCTCACATTCCATGAGCGATGTTTCTGACAAAAGGAAAAAATTGCTGTTTTCTGAGTCATAATATATCCATCTAATATTTATTGTACGTTAGTTTTTTTTTTTTTTACTTTTTCTTAGCTTCTTATATCAAGTGGCTTCATGCCTTGTCTGGAGCGATTCCCATAGAAAAAAAAAGGAATCGATGACGTCACCATTAAAAAGATTTGATGTCAACATAAAAATGTTGGCGTCGGTCGACATCTTTTAAAGTATTATTTTATTAATTCGATGCAGCACAGTCTTAGTAGTTTGGAAAAAAAAATTAATGAAAGCGTAAATTAATACATTTTCTCTAACCTGGGTACAAATAATTACGTCATCAAATACTGACGTCACCAAGATTTTTATTAAGATTGTTTTGTTTCCTAAGAATGCTCTATACCTGTGCCAAGTTTCATTTCACAGTCTTACTAGTTTAGAAGTAAAGTATGAGGGGAAGGATGTTATCTTGGAAATTTGAAAATAATATGATGTTCCCCTTTTCTTTCTCCTCGCGCTTTTCCTTTTTTTTTTTCTTTTTTTTTTTCTTCATTCATATCTATGTTTTATAAAGATTTTCGGCACTTGTCCATTACGGATTTTCAGGACAATTTTTTTTTTTTCATTTCTAAGAACTCATTTAAGAGTGGGGCAATTCAACAAGACTGCACGCAAAAAACAAAAAAAAAAATACGTTAAGCGAAATAAAACATAATTACCTGAACATAATTTAAAATAAAATTAAAAGGATGTTGGTCATGGTAAATTGTCTCCCTTGGAAAATTGTCTCCCCCCTGAAAGGAGATGTTAAAAATGAAAAGAAAACATTATGTAACGTTGTCCGGGAACAAACACACGTTGTGTGTAGTTTCACTCGCAAAGGACACCAAGACAAAGAATAAAAAAATAACTCCAACTCGCTTCCTGATTCTGTACGACATTCGTTTCCTCGTCGATACGGCCATGACGTCACCCACCTGATCTAGAACGGTCTCACGAGATCTCGAACGTTGTCTCGTCTCTCCTGAGATGTTTGTCTTTCTATTTTTTTTATGTATTTTAAAGTCCTTTTCACCCATCGGTGCATTTACATACGCGTATCCACGCTATGTTACATTAGTCGAATCAGTCTTGTTGAATTGTCTCCCTCTGGAAGGAGTTCTAAAAATGTAAAACAAAACATCGCCTCGAAAAACAGTAGATTTTTCTTAATTTATCAGAAAGTATTTGAATAATGAAGAGGATTTTTTTTAATGTTTAAGCAATTTGTATTGCAGTGTTTTGATATATGCGTTTTCTCCATTCATCTCAATATTTTACATAAACTATTCCTTCATTTATATCTATATTTCGGTTTTCTTATGGATAACCATTGGATTTTCAACATACCCTTTACGCATTTTTCTTGTTCTGTGATTTAGCGTCTTTCCCATAGAACCTTTTTTAGGTCCTTTTTCTCCTTTTTCCCCTGTTTTCAATCTCCTTGAATCCCTATAAACTGTCTAAAAACTATTAAATTACTTTTTTTTATACAAATATGATAAATTTCATTTTGCTTGTTTCCTGTGATGCATAAACTTGCAAATTTTCTTTTTGTATTTTGAAATAAGGTTTTTTTGTTTTTTTTGTGTTTTTTTTTACTCCTTGTCGAATAATTAAAACGTTGTATACCTTCCTTAAGGCTTTTATTATATATATATATATATATATATATATATATATACATATATATATATATATATATATATGCACATCATAATGTATGTATGCATACTGTAATGTATGTATACATACTATGCATATATATATATGTGTGTGTCTGTGTGTGTGTGTGTGTGTAAATGTACATATATATATATATATATATATATATATATATATATATATTTTTGATTCGATATATTACAATATATAATATATATAATACAATTACCGATTCTGTACTAAATTCCCCATTCCGATGCAATTACCGATTCTGATCTCCCTTTTTTTTTTAAATAAATTTCTAAATATTTAACAATAAAATTATTTTTCTCGATTACCATAAAAACACATGTTGCATATCTTGTAGGGGGTGACCTACAGGTTTTGCTTGATCTGTTTTGATTAATAGAATTTCCTGTATGCATGGCGTTTGCTCAGTTGATAGAGTGCTTGCCTCGTATGCAGAATGCTTGGGTTTCAAATCCCGGGTGCGGATATGTCTGACTGATGAACCCAAATGAGGGCTAAACTCGAGTCTTAGACTTCCGGTTCGTTTGCGGGCGTGGCTCTTGTGGACTGCGGCGTTCTTTGGGCTGTGGAAATAATTTTATATATATATATATATATATATATATATATATATATATATATATATATATATATATATATATGCTAGCAAAAGTACCCGTCGTTGACTGGGTTCAGAAACAGCCAACAGAAAATGGACACTGATTTATGAAAGTATGATAGGTTATGAAAAGGAAGGGTTGTAAAGAGATAGCTTCGAATTCGAGGGTATCAAAACCAAAGCAAAATATGATGAAAGTAAAAATAAAACAGATAAACACCATAATTTATTATACCATACCTGTTCACACTGAAACACTTATCACAATATTCTGTGGATCTATATTAAAAACCTTGTTAAACTTTGTGACATATTTCCATTCTATGGAGGTCAGGTGCGAACGAACACTCCATAATTTTATTATACCATAATTCTTCAAACTGAAACATAATTATCAAAGTATACTTACGCAGATAGATATGAAAAGTCTTTATTAAAGTGTGTGCCTATTTCCATTCTATGGAGGCGAGACGCAAACGCAGACCCCACAATTTTATTATACCATCCCTATTTTAGTTAAAACATAATTATCAAAGTATTATTATGTACATCTATATCAAAAACACTTGTAAACGTTTTTAATGAATCATCATAATGCCAGATCAAACATACCCATTCCTGTGTCTCGATACATCTTCTATCATTATATGTAATCAGTTTTTTAAAATAGTCAACCATAGAGGAGCCTATTCGTGACCAGACACACACACACACACACAGACGTTCAGCTTTATATTATATATATATATATATATATATATATATATATATATGTGTGTGTGTGTATGTGTGTGTGTGTGAGTGTGTGTAGTCGATTCCATATATTACAATATATGATATATATAATACAATTACCGATTCTGTACTCGATTGCAATAAAAATACATGTTGCATATATTGTATTGGTGATCTACAGGTTTTAGCTTTATTAGTAATTTTAAATCAATGAATGTTATTGTTATTTCATTATTACTACCAGTAATATGTAAGAGTTTGTTTTAAACAGAATCAAATAAAAAAAAAAATTATAGTTAAGGGGATCGTTTTTGACATCGAAAAATTAGCAAACATTTTTTTCCGATTCCGATACTGATTCCAGTACTCCAATTGACCCTTACTGACTTATATTTATTTGTTCTAAAAATAGTTTTAGAAAGATGACTCTCTACCTGTCCCTTCCCTCCTCATTCTTTCTTGCTCCCCCTTCAACTATGTCTATCTCTTTCTCCCCCCTCCTTTCGATTTTTTAATAATCTCATTTAAAATCTCCAGTTTAACACTCTCCATTTCCTTGATCCGTTATTGTTTAAGAAACGTTGCATATTTTTCACTCACTGATGTTTATACTTGAAACTCCATTTTACTCTGGACATTTGTATATATACTAGACTACCCGTGACTCGTTGGGTCAGTATGTTATATTAGCTATGGAATTCATGTATGAGTGTGACACTTGTGACGTAAAAAAATAGTTTTGGTGTTTTTTTGACATAACAAAAAGATTTCTATGAAAGTATATTAAAATGAAAAATCACCGGCGGGTCACTCAAACATGAAAAAAAATCCTTCCTATTCGTGTAAAGTTACCTATTTTTCCGAATAATCGCTCAAAAATCGAAAATTAAACATGATTTTCCTACGAATCGAAACCAAACGAAAGTCATTTAGCAGCAAAAACGCACATGAACCCACCGATGAGAAATATAAGAATGAAAAACCCATATTAGAATCCTTCAGCCAAGTTATAGAAAATTAAGATCTAAAAAAAAAATAATTAATAAAACCTGAAGCAAAGTAATAAAAACTAAAAAAATAAAATAAAATAAAACTAATATTGAAACAGATTAGTAAATGTGTCAACAAATTCACCGTTCTCACACAACTATTTTGTATCTAGAAATGTAAACAAAAAATAAAAGCAGAAGGAAAGAAGGAAGGAAAAGGGACGGATAGAGTAGTAGTAGTAGTAGTAGTAGTAGTAGTAGTAGTAGTAGTAGTCTTGGCTTTACTACAATTGTTCTTATGTTTGTCAACGAGTTAAAGTGGTTTAGTTGTAAGAAAATATCGACAGTATAGTTGTAATAAAGAATAGTTGCAAAACACCCCCACTCTTCACATGTTAAATAATAATTTCGAAATAATAACGTTAATATTTCAGTGCGCAGGTCAAATCTGCAAAGAAAAGCGATTTGTGTTTATTTGTTACGTTGTTATGGGTTAATGTTTATGCGCGCATGCGCAACCAGATGTCGTAAACCTGAAAGTGGGTTACATCACTCGTTACAAGGTCATTTGAGTTTTATAATTATATAGATTTCTGTTTCCTTATGATTTACCATTGGATTTTCAACATACCCTTAACGCATATTTCCAGTTCTGAAATTTACCGTCTTTCCCATGGGATCTTTATCAGATCCTTTTTCTTCCTTTCCCCGTTTCTTGCTTTCTCAATCTCCTTGAATCCCTATAAACTGTCAAAAAACTGTTAAATGATTCTTTTATACAAATATAAAAAAAAAATTCATATTGTTTTGTTTATTGTGATGAATTAAACTTCAAAATTTTTTTGTATATTTTGCAAACCTCTTCCCTCTGATGAGAAGAATTGCTCTCTTCGAAACTCCATGGAATAAAGTTTTTTCTTGTTTTATTTGTACTCCTTGCCGGATAATTAAAATTTTGAATACCTTGTTTACAGGTTTATAAATTTTTTTTGAAAATTTATTCAAATTTTCAAAATAAAGAATTTTATATCATATATATATATATATATATGTGTGTGTGTGTGTGTGTGTGTGTGTGCGTGTGTATGTGTATATGTGTGTGTGCGCGTGCGTG
>NC_136517.1:22480862-22523362 GCF_053919585.1 Euprymna scolopes
CACACATGCAGATATAGTAAGCTTTATAATTGGATTATTACAACCTACAATAAAAAAGGGGGGCGGGTTTCTGAAATATGAATTAATGAGGTTGCTGTGTAAAAGTTATCACAAAACATAGCGTATTTTCTGTTTTATGCAATTAAGAAAATAGTTAAATATTTTATAACGTAAAAAAGTTTTCTATGCGTCGGCCATTTTACTCTGGCAGCCCACTTAATTCCGCGATCTGTTTTGTAAAGCTGTTTCATTGAGACCGCTTTGTTTATAAGTTTTTTCTTGTAAACATGTATATTTATATAGTCTCAGAACGGATTGTGCACAGACTAGTTTTTTTATGTTGAATTCTTGAAGCCTACGTAAATGATTATTCCTTGAAACCATATTACGTCATATATATATATATATATATATATATATATATATATATATATATATATATATATATATATATATATATAGGTATTTAATAATCATTATAGTAAATAATTATGTCAGCCTCTTTAAGAAACTCGCTTCTTATCGTTAAGCACTTTCGGTTAAATAAAAGTCGGTCAATTTAGCTCATATGTGCATATCATCATATAATGATTAGATCACTCTGACGGACGTTAAAAGCATTTAAAAAATAAACAATGTTTCTCGCGGTTAATGGTGGCTGAATGGAGATGACTTCTGTTACCGGGTTCGAATTGTTTTATCGTTATTTCCATGGCAGGTGCTCGTCTGAACTCCAATCTCTGGTCCCCCCTCGCCAATCCTTCACGAAAAACACCCGTCTAGTTGAATCCACTGTGAAAACTTTCCCCCACTCTTTATCTGTGCCTAAATCAAAACGTAGATTCCATGAACAAAGTTGCTTTCTTAGAACTGCACGCCTGTGGAACTCTGTTCCGTCTGCCTGCTTCCCACCTGACTACAACTTGTATGTCTTTAAGTCCAACGTTAACAAATTCCTAATGAACCGCCCTCTTAAGTAAACACTTCATTAAATCTCCACACTAACGTACTGTACTTGCAATAACCCTTATCCCTGAGTGGCTTCCAGGCCTTGATAAGTGGTGACCACCGTGTAAAAAAAAAGAAAGAATCTATCGACCGATGTTAATCGTGACACCCTGCACCGATGATTCCCGAAAGGATGAAACACTAGTGTCTATAGGTATTTAATAATTATTATAGTAAATAATTATATATATATATATATATATATATATATATATATATATATATATACTTCAGTGATCGTATATTTAATATATATATATATATATATATATATTAATTTTATTTATACAAACATTAATGGCTACATATGTGCATGCATGTTTTTGTATAAATAAAATTAATATACCTGCTCTGTTCACTCATTGAGCACTATTTTGGTAGACACATGTTGTTTCATTGGATGTACTTCTAGGAAACTAAACTCTACTGGCTATATATATATATACGATCACTGAAGTTAAGCAACGTTGAGACTGATCAGTGCAAAAATGAGTGACCATTTGGGAATTTCGGTTCTCTGCTTACCTTGGCATTGTTTCAAGTCATCCTGACCGTCCTTGCCACTGGATTCAAGTAGTGCCGCTTCATTATAGACGTGGTTTGGGATTGCGCAACTATTTCTTCATAATTACACGCGCAGCTACCGTTACAGGGTGTATCCATTGTCTCTTGAGACAGAACGGAGGTATCGATATATGTGTGTGTGTGTGTGTGTGTGTGTGTGTGTGTGTGTGTGTGTGTGTGTGTGTGTGTGTGTGTGTGTGTAATTTATAGAGAGGTGGGGAGGGAAATGAAGAGAGAAAGTGGGAAGATGGAGGATTAAATGAGAGGATACGAGGCAACAGATATCACCACATAATGAGAAATGCCATCCTGACTTATGCCTATCATTTACGCAACCGACATCTGTTCTTCTCTCGATCGGCAAGAATCTCCTTTTCCATTCGAACGAGATCACGTTCTACTAACGTGAACAGCTCCACTCTATTTACTTGACTCCCCACGAGAGATGAGTTAGACACAAGATCGGTTTTTAATGTGGAGAAAATCTCGATCACCAAATAGAAACATCCTGGATTGCGATAACAATTTTTAAATTGCGTCAGTCTAGAAGGATATCTCTCCTTCATCGATCAAAGACAAACGTTCTTGATCCTATTGGCTATCAGCCTCTTCGATTCCTAAACTCTAATAAGGGTGGGTAAGCCCTCTTGTTCGGCTTGAGTATGTGTGTTTAATACTAGTCGAGGATATCGATCTTATTACTGTCAGACTGTGGTATGATTTTGTGTAACTGCATGTGGTTTAGGCTTTCTCTTCTCCCTTTGAGAGATGGTTGGTGTATTTATAAGATGTCGACGAAGCTACTTAAGGATTTTTGTAGGCCAAAGTGTACTTTTTTTAGCGCGCTGGTTTTTCAAAACCTCACCTCACCTTGTGTCTGACCTCCACTGTACATGTTAAGTTAGCACTTGCTAACCAGTGACCTTGACATTCGTCAATGCATCATTTATTTCAATGCTACTATGCATGCACGCCCGTTTAATATGATTCGTTTGCTTCTGTCACCATAACGAAACTTTTATAAACAATTTGTATTAATTGTCGGCTTGGTGCTTGACAATATTCGAAGACGCTATCGGCGTCCAAAATGGCACTACCAATGCCAGGGACCATTCCATATAGTATCTCTTCTGATACTATAGTGCATCTTATCTATCCTCGGTTCGTGAAGGAGAAATCCTTCTAAACTAAGGCAACTTTTTTTTTCTCGTACTGTTCATACTGCCCTTTTTGGGGGACTGGAATTTACCGATATTAAACAACGACCTTGTTTCTAACTCTGCCCTCGTAGGGTTGGTTGGTTGTTTTTGTTTTACGGCATATCAACCCTTGTTTCGGGTTATTTAATGCCGAATTCAAAGATTTTGAAGAAATTTTTAATAGAATATATTTGTTGTTTTCAAGTCGGTTTCTATTTAACCCATAGTTGGGACCCTAACAGGTACTACCACTCCGGGTCAGAGTGGACCTGGGAGCAATGGTAATTAAAGGGTGGCTCCACACTCCCCAAAGCCCGCAAGCTGGGGCCTCACCACTGGATATAGTTTAAGGTCATATCCAGGACCCCCATTGAGGGACTTTTACCCTCTGCAGGGAGGCAGTCGGTGTATTCTAATGCCCCGCCGACAGGGCCCTGCCCTCGTAGGGAGACAAGTAAATATGTACTCCAAATTGTAAGATAGAGCATATGTATCGAATTTGCGTGTCAGATTGTAACAGTTGCTCACTGGTTATTTTTCGTTATGGTTCTCCAGTTTCTACAAATATACCCCCTATCGATGGTTCGTTAATTATTTATCAAGAAATGTTATTTATGTTATTTATGCTACTGACAAACATCAAAAGAAGCTGTTCATCTGCATTCGTTTTTTTTTTATTGAGCGATAAATCGTTTTACTTCAAACTCAGCACGTTTTGTTTTTCCAAGCAAAGCGGCAACCTTTCAGGATCGTTTGCGTACGAACCTTTCAATACAATGAATTTGTAGGTACGCATATTCACAAGAGAATCTCTACGCCGAGGTTTTTTATTGGTCCACACTTGACAAACTCCAACTCGGCTCAACGACTCTACGCACGTAGAAAATAGTTCGTTTGCTGCTACAAACTCTTAACTGAAATAGAAACAAATTTTAAATACGGTAAATGCTCCTAAGAAAATGTCAGACCATCGTTACCTAACTCGGTGCAGAGTTTTCTGGCTTTTTATTTTCAAAAATAAATATATTGAGTTTCTAAATTTTGGGATGAGGATTGGTTGTTCGTATTTGGATTCTTCGAACTACTGGTATCATCTTGAGTGTCATTTTCACAACGTTTCAGTCGATGTAACCTCCGACCTTCTTCATGTGTATTTTGCCTAACTCGAGAATGTTTCTGTCGAATTCGTGAATTTGGACGAAATTCTGAACGGAACCCATTATGGCAAGTCAATTAATTCCTCAAATACGTATATCAGATTAACACATAACAGTAACACTAAATTGCATTTGACTGTGAATGCATAAATGTATATTTCATTCAGATCTTTCAAATATTTAAATATGATTCCAGAAACGAAACAGTGCCCGGAAATTTCATTATGCGAATCGCTCCAGACAAAGCATAGAGCCATTTCGTGTAAGGAGCAACGTAAATTCTGTAACGTTACACGCGTGTTAACATATAGACATCTTCGCAAGGGAACAAAGAACAAGAAAAACTCGACTTCTTTTTTTTTCAGTGAACAACAGACATTTATTTACAGGTACTTTCCAGAATAACACCTTGCCTCTCCTCCAAAATTCTTCCCGTGCTCTAATGCGCTTAACAAGACTATGGGGAGTCCAACACGTGATACTCTGTCTTTGTATAAACAAGTTTAGGACGCATATATGTGTGTTATGGTACCCTCCTCGCCAAACTTTCATGAAAAATCCTAGTCTAGCCAAAACCAATATCGATAATTTCACACATTCTTTATCTGTGCCTAAACCTAAATGTAGATTCCATGAAAACAGCTTCTTTCTTAGAACTGCACGCCTCTGGAACTCTCTTTCGATTGCCCGCTTTCCAGCTGACTACAATCTGATTGTCTTCAAGTCCAACGTAAACAAGTTCTTGATGAACCGCCTCCCTTCTAAGTAATCCAATTTACAAAATTCCCACTACTTATGTTTACTACGCTATAATCACATTGACTAATGTATACCCATTAACCCTTATCCTCGAATGGTCTCCGGGCCTTGATAAAGTGGTGATTCCTGTGTAAAAAAAAGTCTATCTTTGTCCTCTTTCACATCAAGGGTTCACGTTTTTCTTTTCTTTTATAATCATTTCCTTTCCTTCTTCTTCCCTTGTGACGTCACCTAGTACACGGCTCGGTCTGTACTCTGTTATAATACTAATTCAAGATCAAAGTGTTGGCTGTACAGATTTGGATCCAGAAAAGAAAAAAAAAACAATTTTTTCTCCTTCGTCAGAAACGTCAGCGGTGCAATGTGAGAATTAACGGGCAAAATAAAAATAAATAAATGAAATAAAATAAAAAGCTACGAGGCTGTCGAAAGTAGACCTGAAGTCCACTTTCGACTTCTCTTGCTCGAATCACACCTGTCGGACTGAGTGTCAAGAACGGATCCTTCACGAGTACTTTCTACCCAGTCTTCAAGCCGCTGAAGCAGCAAGGAGGCCATCCTCATTTTAATGAGATATCGGGTAAATATCCAGCATCTGGTAAGATGACCTATCCCTAACTAGAACAAAATAATAAAAAAAAAAATTTTTTAAAAGTCTTTATGGACAAAATTTCAGAGTATTTATTTTGATACATGACGTGCTTTTTTGCAATCGACATCATGGATCTTCTAGGATTACCACCAACGGTGTACTGTTCTAACCGAATAAAGTCAGTTGTTTTAATACGATCAGTGTTTCAAGATTATACGTATTACAATGGCGATACCTTTTCATCTTAAGCCTTTAACTCTTTATGAGCTTTGTAAACGAACGACTAAGTGACTTTTATAAATGATTCTATTTCTAAATGACTATATTCTATGTGTGTATCTATGCATGTATCCATGTATGTATGTATGTATAAAAAAATAAAATACTAGCAGGGATACCCGGCGTTACCCGGGTGTGAAGAGGTTTTATGGAAAGGGTATTAAGCAACGGAGACCTAAAAATTGTTTCGAACAAAAAAAATTAATCGACGCCCTACAAAAAATGAAAATAGCAGCGAGTACCCGTGCGAGAGAAAAAACAAAACAAAAGTAGTCAGCAGGCAGGCAGGCTCGAACCTGTAACGCTCAGAAAAAAAGCAAGTGAAAAAAGCGAACAGTTTAGTTGCAGCGCCTACCACGACAAACGAAGTTGGTGCCGTTCGAAATAAGGGTAGCCATTGCAACGCGTATGATGACTGTGCAAAAATGTTGACGAAAAAAAAGTGACTCCTCCTTGTAAAAACCGGCCTAGTTGAAGCTGAAAGAATGAATGTTTTCGTCCAATTTTTGGATATTTGTCGTCCGAGAGATGAGCTTTCAAACAATATTAATTTTGTCAGTGCTGGTGGTGTGTATCGAAAGTTTTAGCGAGACATACATACATACATACATACATACATACACACTAACACACAGGTGAGGTTTATATTATAGAAGACATGCAAAGTTATGGAACGAGAACATTTTTTATCCCAGTGGATTAAATGAAGTGTTCAGTTGGAAATTTCGTATAGGTTTCTATCTAGCTTATCTCTTCGGTCTATCTCTTTGGTGATTAACCTCGTGATCTTCCTTCAATGAAATATTCTTGATATGATTTCTTTACATAGCTGGAGTCTGGTATCCAGGACTCATGTCCAAATTGCATTAATCATTTTATTTTTTAATGGATCTGTTATATTTTAATCTTTGTTCCTAACATCTGCATTTTTTTTAGTCTATCTTGCAAAGTTAGTTCAAGGATGATTCTTAAATTATTAATCCCAAAGACATTGAGTAGAAACTCGATATCTTTGGAATTAAATATTCCTCTCATCCTCAGTCAGTATAGGCCATATTTCTCTTGGATATCTGCAGTAATAAAAACTATCCGATGCATTGTAAAGTATTAACTTTAGCGGCGTTGATATATCCTTCCTGCTCCATATCTTTTATTTTAGGCGTCGAAATGCAGACGTTGCTATTCTTATTCTTCTGCTAATGTCAGATGAGGTTCCTCGAATCACGTAGCCAAAAAACATGAAATGTTCGTTTTTTGTTTTGTTTTTTTTTGTTTGTTTTGTTTTTTTCAACCGTCTTGTAATTTATTGAGATATTATCTCCGGAAGAGTTAAATGTTTTGCATTTGCCGGCATTCATTTCCAGCCGCCATTTTTTTTTTCGCGCGAGGTTTTAAACTCAGAAGAAGAGAGCTTCAATTCATAAAAGACAGCAGCAATTAGCGTGTTTTAATTCGCATAACGAATATAATACATATGATATTACAAACACACATACATACGTCTAAATTGGTGCGACCATGACAATAGATAAGAACGAGTTGAAATCTTCGGAACAAAAACTAAAAGCTTGACAATGATTTGGTTGATTTGTTTTACGCCATATCAGCTGAGTCCATTTATTTGGGGAAAAAGTTTTTAAACTTCAAACTATTTATATCTTCAAATATTTATTCATTGCGTTTGGTTTGCTTGTTTTTTGTTTTACGGCATATTAACCAATGCAAATGAGAACTGTTCATTTGAACTTGCCGTCATATTTTAGTTCGTTCTGTACATATCTAAATTCAATTCATTTCTTCAAGTCGTTTAATATTAAATCTTTCTTATCTGTATCTCAATAGCTACATCGATAGGAAATGCGACTAGAGCGATAGATGTTTGGGTTTCGAGTCTAGCTGATGGCATCCAAGTAATTTTTTTTTTTTTCAACTTTTGAAATCACTACTATGTATTCGGTGCAATATAATATTCAATATAGAATTGGCTCTTTAATAATCAATATGATGCATGAATTAATATATATTTAAGCGTATTTTACGATGCAGTAAGATGTGACGCCCTCCCCCTCCTCTCTTTATAATAAGAAAAGAAGTAATGATTCCTTTAGTATTGAAATTATTTGAAAATGACTTTTTTTTTATAAACCGTATAAACTCGCTCATGCGTGGAATATCGTTCCCATATATGGATCGGTAAATCCCTGGTCTTTCTATTGGACAGATTCAAAAAAGCGTCCCCAATAGGTCCCGCACTGTCAACTAAACTCCAACTCCCATAGCTGCAATGTACTTGTTTATACAAGTACATTAATTGAATGTGCTCCGACGAGCTCGTAGTGTTACCTAGTTGGTCCTGGTTGAACGATTATCTATAAATTAATACTGTAGTACCTTTAACATACGTAAGTGTTTCACGCTTTCCAGCTTATAAATTATTCGATCGGGAGATTCTATTTATTAAAAAGGGGGATAGAAGGTGATAACATACTGCGAATATTTAATTAGTATATAAATACGCTAATTTGATGTTCGTTGTATTTTATCAATTTATATCCTCCTTTTTAATAAATAGGATCTCCCGATCACCGAAGACGCAATGTAAAAAATAAATCCTTTTAATTATGTCCGTTTTGAACTATACGTAAAACTAAATCATACCTTCTTAGTCTTCTGACTGGGATCCAAGGGTAGTATCTGTTCTGCCTAAAGATGGTATAATTATAGCGTGGTGTTTCCGTTCGCGCGGGGCGTCCATACAATGGGAATATGTCTATAAGGATATTGAAGATAAACCGTAATAACCAGATACTAGCTGGACCTGTGGAAATTTCACAGGGGACTTATTTGCATGTAATATATTGATGTTGCCATTCTGTAGATGTTCAGTGTAAATGGAGAAGCTCTGATATTATTTTAGCTATATTAACCGTATTACTTAGATAAATACTTTTACAGTTTTAACAAAAGGGCTACAATAATATCACGTGGTACCCATTCACGCTGAACGTCATCAGAATGCCCAGCAGCAATATATTACATATGAAAGATGCCGCTGTGGAATTTCCACATGTCCCACTAGTTATTATGATCGTCATTATGATAGTTTGTAAAAATCGAAACAGAAAGAATGATATCAAGGCGAAAAGCATTTTTTATAATAACATTAGTTATGCTAAAATAGTTCCCAAAGATGTTAACTTGGTTGAAAGAATATTAACTAATATAAACAAAATACGTGACGGAGATGGATCATCCGATTTGTGTCTTGGTCACGTGGAGTTAATGACGTAACGAGATATATTGGTAATACACGTGATCAGAGTCAAGGGGTGGCAGTCAGAGTTAGCAGGGACAGTCGGTAGTCACAAGGAGAGAGACGGCCCACTACTTTAATTGCTCCGAGTAGAGGAAGACTGTCGGAAAATGTCGATAGTAAAAATCTATGATCAGCTTTGCAGCTTTCCCATGAGGAAACATCTGGAATAAAATTGCTGAAATGACAACCCGAGATTTGTTGCTTCATTATGATGAATCTCCTTTGCAACTTTTTTGTTTTTACACAGTGATCACCACTTATCAAGGCCCGGAAGCCACTCAGGGATAAGGGTTATTGCAAGTACATTACGTTAGTGTGGAGATTTGATGAAGTGTTTACTTAAGGGGGCGGTTCATTAGGAATTTGTTTACGTTGGACTTGAGGACATCCAAGTTGTAGTCCGGTGGGAGGCAGGCAGAAGACGGAACAGAGTTCCACAGGCGTGCAGTTCTAAGAAAGAAGCTTTGTTCATGGAATCCGCGTTTTGATTTAGGCACAGATATAGAGGAGGGAATTTTTCACAGTGGGTTCAGCTAGACGGGTGTTTGAGACCAAAGATGAAGCAGGTATGTTTCCCCATTGGTCGATATTAACACCCAAAGAGAACTGTTATCCATCCCTTCTTTTTGTTATGTTATATGTCCTGTTAATGCACTCATCATTGGGCGATCAAATACATCGACGTAAATAAATATACATATATACACTAGACGATAATATATACTCATAAATATATACAACCCCGCTATATTACAGTAGCACTAGTGCCTCCCTTGACGTGAATGTCCCCAAATAAACTGACAAACAGAACAATCTCACTCATTCATTCTAAAGCTCAGACATCTATGACGGAAAGCCTTCTACTCTAGTTTCTTCTCTCGAAATTCTAGACTTTGGAATTCCCTCTCTGTTTCCTGCTCCTCCGTTTCCTGCTTTTCTGTACTAATATACAGAAGTTTAAGGGTAATGTCAATAGACATCCTGCTGCTTAAGTCCCTACTTAGAATGTTCATGCAGACATGGTCCTTAATACACCGTAGCCCTTTATATTTCAGTTGCAGTTTGCCTTGTTTGTAATGAATATCAGTTTTAACAAAACTTTCCCAGGTTGCATCTGACTATCACTAGAATCTGAAAAATGAATAAAAAAAGCATCCTTAACAAATACTGGGTATGTGGGGGACTACAAAATGTAAATAATTCAACCAAAAAAATATTTTTGTGGTCTCTGATGAGCCTTTTGGGAAATGTATAATTTGCAAATTATCCCATTTCATTTTCCATTAATGATTGTGAAATATAGAAACCGCAAATTCAAATAATATCCTCGTTATATTTTTTGATAATGTATGTCTTTAAATAGCTTCCACTCTCTAAGGCATTTCAGAAATTGTTCGTCAGTCGCTTTGTAAATAATGTTCTCCACATCTGCCGCTCATCGACGGCTTCACTAATGAAAAAAAAAACAGTCGCATAACTAAATAATTAGATTTAATTGATTTAATAAGCATTTAACGTATTCAATTTCACCTTTTACATAAAGTTAAGTATGCTTTTGTTTTGCAAGGAAGTCCCTTCTTATCAAGGTCCGAAGGCCACTCGAGGACAAATGTTAATGAGTGCACGGTGATCACTGAGACAACAGCGTTATGATCGTTAGTGGTGGAAATTGGATACAGTTTGATTATTTAAGGCGGCGACTCAACAAGAATTTGTTTACATTAGACTTGAAGACGACCATATTGTAGTCAAGTGGAAAGTAGTCCAGCAGAACAAAATTCCATGAGGGGCAGTTCTAGACCAGAAGCGTTCTTAAAGCAACTTGCGTTTAGATTTAGGCCCAGCACCAAGAGAGACAGAAGAGGAAATTGTTGATAGTGGTTTTAGCTAGACGAGTATTGTTGGTAAAAGTTTGGCAGTGAGGACCACAGATTGGAGGTAAGACGAGCACTTGCTATGAAAATAGAAAGAGTGCAGAGAAAGGCTCCTAATGTGTGTGTACATGTTTATATATTGCATTATAAAGTTAGGCATGTGTAAATATTTATGCATTTGTATTATAAAGAAAGGCATGTGTACATGTTTATATATTTGTATTATAAAATTAGGAAAGTGTACATGTTTATATATTTGTATTATAAAATTAGGAATGTTTACATGTTTGTATATTTGTATTATAAAATTAGGAATGTGTACATGTTTATATATTTGTATTATAAAATTAGGAATGTGTACATGTTTGTATATTTGTATTATAAAATTATGAATGTGTACATGTTTGTATATTTGTATTATAAAATTAGGAATGTGTACATGTTTATATATTTGTATTATAAAGTTAGCAATGTATACATGTTTATATATTTGTATTATAAAATTAGGAATGTATACATGCTGGTATATTTGTATTATAAAATTAGGAATGTGTACATGTTTATATATTTGCATTATAAATTAGGAATGTGTACATGTTTATATATTCGTATCATAAAATTAGGAATATGTACATGTTTATATATTTGTATTATAAATTAGGAATGTGTACATGTTTATATATATATTATTAATTTAGGAATGTGTACATGTTTATATATTTGTATTATAAAGTTAGGAATGTGTACATGTTTATATATTTGTATTATAGAATCAGGAATGTGTACATGTTTATATATTTGCCTTATAAATTAGGAATGTGTACATGTTTATATATTTGTATTATACAATTAGGAATGTGTACATGTTTATATATTTGTATTATACAATTAGGAATGTGTACATGTTTATATATTTGTATTATAAATTAGGAATGTGTACATGTTTATATATTTGTATTATAAAGTTAGGAATGTGTACATGTTTATATATTTGTATCATAAAGAAATTTTCTTGAATCCAAACCATGTGACTGTGATCAAAATTTAAATAATGGTTCTAGACATAAGGTTTAGTATTATTATAACCTTTTTTTTGGGAGGTGACAGTGGTCTAGTGGTAAGTGATACTGACCGACGACCTGTCTCACGTTCGAGTCCAGTTCTTTCACTTGGGATGTTGGCCACGTTTAGATGGTCCCTCCTTAATTACTTGATGTCTTTTTAGGAAGAATTCTGACTAGAAAAATATCGACAAAACAAATACCAATTTTCGAATTCATACTATCATAATGGTGATGATCTTCATTTTAATATTAGCAAAAGGACATAAAATTGGTGCAAACTGTTCTGTTCGTCGAACTAATGTTACTCGTTCCAGGACGGGTATTCGTCTAGTTATTTTATATAATAAACTAGCATTTCAGCCCAGCGTTGTCCGGGTGTTTGGTGGTGTGTGTTGAGCAAAAAAAAAAAAGTGATAGTAGGATGGCAGGCTTGAACCCGTACCGCGAAGGGGGAAAAGAACGGAAGAAAACGTGACGTCTTTGCTGTTACGACCACCGCCAAACCAGAAGTGATTTAGGTTAAAATTAAGGCTAGACAATCGAAAAGAGGGGATGACTTTCGAAAATATCGGTGAAAAAAGCAACTCCTCCCTGTAGAAAAGTGCCCAGTTGAGGGTGAAGAAATTAATGTTTTTAGCCAATTTTTCGGTATTTGTCGTCTGAAGGGTCGGGCTTCCAAACGATACTGATTTTATGAAAATTCATTGTCTCTATCTAAAGTTTTAGGCAGACATGCAAACATACATACATTTATATATATGTTCGACCCAAACCGATTAAAAAGCTTGCCTTTTCTCTGAATACCCTTTATGAAAAATTTCAAATGTTTAGGACCAGAAATTGTCTGCATAATTTGTTAGAGACCGTAGAGGCCAATATTTTTTTAATTTGCCCCCTATTATGACCCCTTAAAATTTAGTGTTTTGGGGTCAAATCAAGTTATTAAGTTAGATCCATGTCCAAGGAACCTATATCTAAAATTTTAAGTGTTTAGACCGAAAATTGGCGGAGGAGTTTGGTTGAGTTCTTAAAGGTCAAATCGTTGAACGTTGGCCCATTAACAGACAAATTTCTAGCCGCAAACCGATTAAAAAGATTTTCCAAATCTCAGTACACTGTATATCAAATTTTGAGTCTGAAGACTGAAAATTAACAGAGTTATTGTGTGGGGAAATGTACACAGACACGTTCACTTTTATATATATACTAGCATGGGTGCCCGGCGTTGCCCGGGTGTTTGGAGGTGTATCCTGAGCAAAAAAAAAAAAAAAAAAGTCAATTTTTTAAACTTTGACCCTATTATGATCCCTTAACATTTAATTTTTTGGGCTCAAATTGAGTTATTAAGTTAGATCCGTGCCAAAAGAACCTATATCTAAAATTTCAAGTGTTTAGACCCAAAATTGTGGGAGGAGTTTGGTTGAGTTCTCAAAGGTCAAATCGTCAAACTTTGACCCCTTAATAGACAAATTTCTGGCTGAAAACGATCACAAAGAGTTTCCCAAATCTCAGTACCCTGTATATCAAATTTTGAGTATGTAGACTAAAAATTGACAGAGTAATTGCGTAGGGAAGTGTACACAGACACACAGACACGTTAACTTTTATATATATACTAGCATTTCAGCCCGCCGTTGCCCTGGTGTTTGGAGGTGTATGCTGAGCAAAAAAAAAAACGGTAATTTTTTTTAAGTTTCACGCCTATTATGATACCTTAACATTTATTTGTTGGGCTCAAATTAAGTTATAAAGTTAGATCAATGTCCAAGGAACCTATATCTAAAATTTCAAGTGTTTAGACCCAAAATTGTCGAAGAAGTTTGGTTGAGTTCTCAAAGGTCAAATCGTTGAACTTTGACCCCTTAACAGACAAATTTCTGGCTGAAAACCGATCACATAGAGTTTCCCAAATCTCAGTACACTTTATATTAAATTTCGAGTCTGTAGACTAAAAATTTACAGAGTTATATCGTAGGGAACTGTATACAGACACACAGACACGTTCGCTTTTATATATATACTAGCATTTCAGCCCGGCGTTGCCCGGGTGTTTGGAGATGTATGCTTAGCAAAAAAAAACACACACACACACAAAAAAAAAAAAAACGGTCAATTTTTTTAACTTTGGCCCCTATTATAACCCCTTAACATGTATTGTTTTGGGCTCAAATCAAGTTATTAATTTAAATCCATGTCCAAGATATATCTAAAACTTCACGTGTTTAGACCCAAAATTGTCGGAGGAGTTTGGTTGAGTTCTCAAAGGTCAAATCGTTGAACTTTGACCCCTTAACAGACAAATTTATGGCCAAAATCTGATCACATAAATTTTCCCAAATCTCAGTACCCTGTATATCAAATTTCGAGTCTGTAGACTAAAAATTGACAGAGTTATTGTGTAGGGAAATGTACACAGACACAGAGACAGACAGACCGACACTCTGACAGACCGACACGCAGACACGTTCACTCTTATAGATATACTGGCATGGGTGCCCGGCGTTGCCCGGGTGTTTGGAGGTGTATGCTGAGAAAAAAAAAATATGCTAAAAACAAGGTAAAACACATAATTTATTTTTATAGAATGACTATAGTTACATGCTATTTAACTCCCCTTGGAACTCTCCGGTGTTTTTTTTTTTTTTTTTTTTTAATTATTTTTTTTAAGTATTAAAAGAACATATTTTTACGAAATTTGGATGTACAGGGTGCCCCCAAAAAAACGGGCCCCAACTCTACTTAGGCCCCGTTTCTTAGTGTTTTGTCCGAATGAAATGAAACTTTGGTCATAATTAGTTTATTATATTCAAAACACTAGGAGTCTTTGGCCTTTTTTTCTCCGTTCTACAGCATATGTTTTAGATGGCCTCCATTTAGTTTTTGTTTTTTTTGGGGGGTCACCCTGTATTCATTACCGTAACATGATAATTAAGTAGAGATAATTGATTTGTCTGGAAATTCAATATTAAAAATTTGGAATTTCGCTATTAGAGTGTAGTTGCACCAATTTTTATAAAATTTCTCGTCGTCCAACGCATGTCCTCAACCGCGTACTGTCTTGCTTAGTAATAAGTAACATTTTATCAAATGGTGAAACGTGGAATTTTTCGCTATTTTTAGGATTCATGTTTTGATTTCATTATTAAAACATCTCGACCAAAATCTCCATTTACTTAGCATTTACCCCCCCCCCAACTCCCCTCCACACTCACACACACCGACTGAACTCATCATGCACGGGTTTTGAAAATAGCGGCAACAGCAACATACGCTGATCGTTTCGCAACGTTAATTTTGAAAGTGCAAACATGAAATAATGAGGTTTCGCTGTTCCTTAGCTCTTCAATGTCTGCCTTCACCAAAAAAAAAAAAATGGCGAATGTCTTTTACACCCGCCCCGAGAATGGGGTTAGACAGACGCATCTTACGCAAAAGCTATCAGCAGAAAAAAAAACACGAATCGAGTTTGGTACTAAAAGGAGAGAGAGGTAGAGCAGCGCAGAGAAAGGCAGGAGGTAAAGATTCACAGGCAGGCGGCCAGACAAACGCCTCCCTCGACAGGCAGAAAAAAAAAGTGAGGATATAAACTTTACAACACCTTCCTCCCTTTTCCCGTTCTACTATCTCTACCTATATTATTATAATTATTATAGTTCTATTTTTTTAAACAGAGTCATCATATCGTATGAATCCAAAGAATCAAATGTTAGCATTGGTTTCACTGATATTTTTTCGTCAAAATTATTTCAAGAAAGACACTTGCGGGAGTGACTACGAGAAAGTTGCTAATATCGTAAGTGAAAGGGAATTCTGTGGAACGAACTGGGTTGAAACTTGGAACCTCCAGGTCGTCAATCCGTGTCATTACTAGGGCTAGGAAACAAAATATTCTTTTCATTGTTTTGACTCTCGAGTGTGTATCCGTTGATATCTTATATGCTTTTATATAGAGTGATGTGGTTCTTGGTTGATTAACTGTGTCTAAATGTGTCGGGTATATACTCGAGAGTCAAAACAACGAAAAGAATATTCTGTTGTCATAGCCCTAATCATTATCCACTAGACCACTGTCACCTCCCTTTTAAACATAACAAAAAGAGTATACCAAGTACACCAAATACAAAGTGGCCAATTTAAAAGTAGCCCGACCTCTCTCATCTTTGTCTTAACGACCAACTGACACCACCAGGCAAAATGCAATTCTTTTTCCAACAAAATGGCGCTACATGCTATACGTCTCACAGATCACTGACACGAGTTCATGACATGTTTACGGAAAAGAGAACAATAAGCAAATGGTTATGGCCCCCACGTTCCCCGGACTTGTCATCATGTGATTTTTTTTTCTTTGAGGGACTTTAAAACAAAAATGTTTATGCAAATAATCCTCACAATCTAGACCAACTAAAGGTGAACATTGACAACGCTATCAGGAGACCCACCAGAGAAGATCTACAGGCAGTATCTGCAAACGGTGTTAAACGTGCTCAGAAATACATAGATGTCAACGTGGAGAACTTCCAGCATCTTTTATAACACTACAGTTGACTTGACCAATGCTACAGATAATTTAGACAATAAAAGAATGTTTCTCCTTTCTACTACATTTTCTGGACTACTTTTAAGTGGGCCATCTTGTATTTTAATAATATGTGCTCTGATGAACATTGCATTTTGGCTCCCTCGACGTACATATCTCGGACAAATCCGCTTAGCAGCAAAATCAGACTACTTAACTGTTGAGATCGCTAAATGCCAGAAGGCTTTCTGCTCTAATAGCTTCTTCTCTCGAACAGTTAGACTTTGCAATTTCCTTCCTGCTACCTGTTTTCCTTACTGTACTGATATACAGGAGTTTGTATGTAACGTAAACCAACATCTTGTTAATCTTTCCTAAACATGGTTTAAAATAGTAGCCCCTAATCTAGCAGTGGCGATATGCTTTGTTAGGGGTGAACGTGAGTAAAAAAAAAAAAATTTTTTTTAACCGAGAAAATATTACCAAAAAACAAAACACCTAATCTATAACTCTGTCAATTTTCGGTCTAGAGACTCGAGATTTGACATAAGGAGTATTGAGATTTGGGAAAATCTTTGTAATCGGTTTTCGGCCAGAAATTTGGCTGTCAATGGCTTCAACGATTTAAAATTTTAAATCTAGGTTATTTGTACATGGATCAAACTTTTTAATTTGATTTGAGCTAAAAAAAAAAATAAATGTTACGGGGTCAAAATTGGGGCCAAAGTAAAAAAAAAAATTGACCTCTGCGGTCTCTACCAAATTACTCAGACAATTTCTGGTCTAAACATTTGAAATTCACATAAAAGGTATTCAGAGATAGGGCAAGCTTTTTAATTTTGGGTTTGAGATTTATAATGAATTAATAGTAAATAAGTTTGGAATTAAGAGTAATAGTAAATTAATAGCAAATAATTTTGGGTTTGAGATTAATAGCGAATTAATCTATCTATTATATTTATAAAAGAGAATTTTCTGTGTGTGTGTACATTTCCCAAGCAAACTACTCTGTCAATTTTTAATTTACAGATTGGAGATCTGAGATAAGGGGTATTGAGATTTGGAGTAGCGGTAAGACGTCAGATTTTCTTTCACTTTATTTTCTGCCTTCGGGTTCGAGCCTGCCTGCCTAATACCACTTTTCTTTTTTGCTCAATACACATCTCCAAACACCCGGGCAACGCCGAGCACCCAGGCTAGTTGGATATATTCCTCACATGAAAAAACTGACTTTGTGTCTAACTTTGACCTTGTTAATAGAGAGAGTTAACTACCACGATTTTGACGTAAATCACTTTCGACATTTTGAATTAGAAATGTAACTTTCAATCGACCATATTTTCAGGAAATTTAAAGAGAATAAAACTAAAAATTGAAAAAAGAACTAAATTATCGCGTGAAATTGAATTTGTTCTCATTAATTATGAAAACGAAATAAAGTTGTAGAGATGCTCAAGTTGTCAATTATTTGAATGATATTTTCTTGCGTTTCGTGTGGGAAGTTGAATATATTTCGAGAAATCAGTTTTGATATAACACTTAAGAGAGAGGGAGAAGAGACAGAAAGGGGGGTAATTGATATATTAATAGCTGAATATGAGAGAGGGGGAAGAGACAAGGTGGGGAGGGTTGATGAATGAATAAGAGAGAGAGAGGGAGTAGAGGGAGAAAGAGAGAGGTGTGATATAGAATAATGAATAAGAGAGAGGGGTGGAAACAGAAAGAGCGAGAGGTGAAATATCAATGAACGAATAAGAGAGAGGGGTGGAGACAGAATAAGAGAGAGGAGTGAATATCGATGAATGAATAAGAGAGAGAGAGAGAGAGAGGATTGGAGACAGAGAAAGAGCGAGATGTGAGATGTCAATGAATACATAAGAGAGGGGAGAGAAAGAGAGAGACATAAGATATCAATGAACGAATGAGAGAGAGGGAGTGAATATTGATGAATGAATAAGAGAGAGTAGGAGTGAAAACAGAAAAGAGAGAGGTGGGATATGAATGAATAAATAGGAGAGAGGAGGAGTGGCGACAAAATAAGAGAAATAGCGAGGAAGATGGGAGTTGATGAGATATCGATTGATAACTATTAGAGAAATAGAGAGAATGAGGGAGAGTGAGAGAGGGGGGTAAGGGTTTATTAATCAGATATTAATGAATGAAGATAAGAAAGAGAGAGGGGGGAAGAGGACGAGGAAAATTTGTGAAATATTAATGAATGAATAAGAGAGAAACAAAGAGAAAGTCGGAAACAAAGAAAGAAAGAAAAATTGAGAAGATAGACTTGGTGAGGTATTGATAAGAGAGTGAGAGAGAGAGGGAGAGAGGGAGACAGGAAGAAAGCGAGAAAAAAAGAGACTGGTTGTTGGTGAGATATTGATGGATTGATAAGAGAGAGAGGGGGAAGTGAGAGAAATAGAGAAAAGTTATAAATTAATCTTAACGAAAAAAAAAACGAATATGTCGATAATTACATGAGAAATGGTACAAAAATTATTTTATTCAAAAGGTTGTGCGTATATATATATATATATATATATATATATATATATATATATATATATATGCATATATGTATGTACATATAAATGTGTATGTGTATGCATATATTCATATATATGCACATATTTGTGCGTGTATGTGCATATATGAATATATACATATATGCATACATATATGTATATATATATATAAATGTGTACAGAAGGTCAGAAAAACATTGGTACCGTCGGTTTCAAGCCTAACATTATTTACGATTCACCATTAAATGGTCCCACTTATGTTAGGCTTGAAACCGACGGTACCTATGTTTTTCTGACCTTCTGTACAATTTTAAATAAATAAATATTAAGCTCTTATATTGAAAAAGGTTTTTCTTTGTAATTGTATATATATATATATATATGTACATATAAATGTGTACGTGTATGCATATATTCATATATATGTACATATTTGTGCGTGTATGTGCATATATGCATATATACATATATGTATACATATATGTATGCATATATGTATATATATATGCTGTTTTGAAAAAAGAAAAACCGAATGAATTTATGAAATGATCAACGTTTCGTCCCTATTGCAGAGAACATCTTCAGGATATTAAAAGGAAAAATGCATAAAAAGAAAAAGATCATAGATCATACGAAAATGAAAAGAAAATAGTGTTAGAATCCTACCCATATCGGGAAGGAAAACATATGTGTGTGTATGGGAAGGTTGAGTTGTTCAAATGTCCTATACACACACATATGTTTTTCCTTCCCGATATGGGTAGGATTCTAACACTATTTTCTTTTCATTTTCGTAAGGTCTATTATCATTTTCTTTTTTTGCATTTTTCCTTTTAATATCCTGAAGATGTTCTCTGCAATAGGGACGGAACGTTGATTATTTCATAAATTCATTCGTTTTTTTTTTCTTTTTTCAAAACAACATAACGTCAACCATCGCTGGTATTTTTATTTTATATATAGATATAGATATAAATTTGTACAGAAGGTCAGAAAAACATTGATACCGTCAGTTTCAAGCCTAACATTATTTGCGGTTCACCATTAACTGGTCCCACTTGTGTTAGGCTTGAAACCGATTGTACCAATGTTTTTCTGACCTTCTGTACAATTTTAAATAAATAAATATTAAGCTCTTATATTGCAAAAGTTTTTTTTTTTTTTTTTGTAATCGAACACTTTGTTGGAATTCTTTCCTTAAAAGCAGTAAACAAATATATATATATATGTGTGTGTGTGTGTGTGTGTGTGTGTGTGTGTGTGTGTGTGTGTGTGTGTGTGTGTGAATATAAGTATATATACATATATATGTGTGTGCGCATATATGCATGTATACATATATATGTGTGTGTGTGTGTGTGTGTGAGAGCATATATGCATATATATATATATATATATATATATATATATATATATATATATATATATATATATATATGCATATATATATATATATATTTAGGCAGTATGTTTTCATTTAGACATTTTTGAACAGCACGGAGTGTTTCTGCTTGGTCATCTTTTTTGTAATTTCTCCATTTTTCGTAAGGTCATTCTAATATCTCGGTCGAATTTGTGTAAGAATTTTCCATAGTCGTTTTCGTCCATCTGTTTTGTTTGTTTGTTTGTTTTTTCGTTTGTTTTTTGTTTGTTTTTTGTTTGTTTGTTTGTTTGTTTTTTCAAGTACATGCAACTGATTTTCTTCAGTCGTCTTCAGGCAGTTTTTTTTATTACTGTTTCGTTTGAAATTGTGATACTTTCAAATGTTTTAGTTCAAATTACATTTGAATTACTTAAAATAGAGAAGCGTTTCGTGTTTAAAAATATGTTTTTAGCGTATTAAGAACGTGGCTAAAATATATTAGTGCAATGGTTAGGGTTAAAAATGAAAATGACATATGATAAACATGACAACAGCAAAATAAAAGAAGCTCATATGTGTGTAACGTTACACACGTTTACGCACGCGTTAGCATGTAGATACCCGGGACCCAACGCGTTGTAGCAGAGTAAGTCGCAATGAACAGAAGACAAGTAATTTTTCTAACAACGTCATCGTCGGTCTGTACACACGTTCTTTTTATAGTCTTTTTCCTTTTTCTTACACGACTCTGCATTAGCATATAGTCGCCATACCCTGTTGCACACCTGCATATGCTGAAAAAAAATAAAACCTGCTCCAAGGCAAATAAAATACGGGGAAAGAAACAAAACTTAAAAGTCTACACAAAAACATAAATTCATATAAAATGTTCCAGTA
The DNA here is from genome assembly GCF_053919585.1 of Euprymna scolopes. Taxonomy (NCBI): domain Eukaryota; kingdom Metazoa; phylum Mollusca; class Cephalopoda; order Sepiida; family Sepiolidae; genus Euprymna; species Euprymna scolopes. Next base: position 22,501,976 of record NC_136517.1, read on the forward strand.
CATAGTCCGTTCAACCTTTTTACTGTTAGAAATTCCTTTCTTTGTTTATTTTCTTTTTTTCATTTGTAAAAAAGGGAATTCCAATGTATTTCGCAAAATATTTAAAGACAACGTTTTAATTCGTTGAAGAGGAAAAACTTAGTTTACTCTTTAAATAGTAAAAATGTAGTGTTTTTAATTGCCTGAATCAGTGCCGAAATATTTCAGCTTTATTGTCCAAAATTTAACTTTTAAATGTTAACAATATGTTACAAAGCCAGGAAAATCGGGCAAGACTAAATTCACGTGCGATTGGATAGTCTTTGATGTTTGCTGGTATTGCGTCTTTAAATGCATCAAACTGAAACGGATATTTTTATCTTAGCAATGAAGTCATTTTATTGCTATAGACGGTCTTATTGACAGATATGTTATACTGTTCATTGTTGACCCAGATTCATTTATTACTTTTTCTCAGGTGAGTCGTGTTTTTTTATGCATCCTTTTTCTCATTTTCTTCCACAACTTTCAAATTTCCTCTATTTATCATATCAGCCATATTAATATTTCTCCTCATGCTCGATAGATTTACACGCCGAGTGCCCAAATAGTTTTTTAACGTCCTCTCCGAAATTCTTTGACTAAACTAAGTAGCATAACGACTTGCCTAGATTCGATAGGAAAATATGGAGTGTTACCAGAAGATGATGATCATGATGATGATGATGATGATGATGATGATGATGATGATTAGCCAGCTGAACTGCTTTTTAGTCTATTCACTTAGAGATGTGTTTTTTTTGGTCAAACTGCTATTGCTTTTTTCGCTGCTGTAGATCTTTGGCTAGCATGATACAAGCTGTAGACGATGATGCTGATGCATGAATCGGTTGACAGCGGCTAACAAATCGGCAGTGATGATGATGATGATGATGATGATGATGATGATGATGATGATGGTGGTGGTGGTGGTGGTGGTGGTGGTGGTGGTGGTGGTGGTGGTGGTGGTGGTGGTGGTGGTGAAAATACCATTTCGTCTGCCGTGAAAAGGCATCTTACAAAAACCCAAGGGACAAGACCCCTATTGAGGGCTGAGTGAAGTGACGCAAACGCTGCGGATACGACGCCATTATGCGATCTGATTGGTCAACTGAAATGACGATATGCACAAAAAAGAATGAAACTGCGTTGTTTTCTGGTCTAGCTAAAAAGAGCAAGCATCCGGTTTTGTTAAGAGGGTTGAGTTGTAAACAAGCTCTTCGAAATAGGATTTAAAGAAAATATGGTTCAATCGGCAATAAATGCGACCATTGTCCAGTTGCGTTTTAAGAGAATTCTCTGTGTTGCTAAACACTGGCTCAGTGAAGATTAATGACAAAGAAGATAACAAAAACAGTTTATTCACTTTAATTATCTCCTTGATTTGCATCCATTTTCTTTGCTTATCTTTATTAATATTTTTCTGTTTCCATTTATTTCAAAATCTATCTAATTTCTAGCAAGAAAAGCCAGCGTTACACAGGATTGAATGAGGAGTTCTTTGTCCTCAAATAAGATGCTTCTCTCTCTCTCTCTCTCTCTCTCTCTCTCTCTCTCTCTCTCTCTCTCTCTCTATTGCTCTCTCTCACACACACACACGCACACACACACTACTCTAATATATCGTTATTTTCACATTAGATGCTCGACTGAGTGCCAATCTCTGATCCTTTTGTAAAACATTCACTACAATAACTCATCTTCTACAACCACAGCAAAGAACTTTCCTTACTCTCTCTCTCTCTCTCTCTCTCTCTCTATATATATATATATATATATATATTTCTCACTCTCTCTTCCTTTCTCTTTATCTATACCTAAGATCGAACATAACTCCCACGAACATTTCTTTTCTAGAACTTCTATTCTGTGGAATAAAATACCACGGGACTACTTTCCAACCGACTACAACATAGTCGTCTTCAAGTTCAATTTATCAAATACTTTTGAAGTCGTCATCTTAATAAAATTCTGCCTATTCGCTAATCATCTCATAATGTTGTTCATCACTCAACAGACTTCCTCTCTTTAAAGCTGATGTTCCAGTGGCGTCCAAGTTGTAACCCATTTTAAAAACAAGAGCATTATAATTACTAATCCATAAGCATTTTTGTTAATTTATGACTCTCTACGAAGATTAAAGTCACAATAAATTATACTAAACTTTATGTCAATAATACTTGTTCCAATTTTGATCAAAATCCAACATATTATTTTGAGTCTAGAATATCTCTAAAATCCAAAACAAGCTTCAATGATATTTTAAAAAATTGAAAATTATATAATTTTGCTCAATTGTTGTCTAATAACTATGGATTAAATTTAATGCAAATCGGAAATATTGGAATTCTCGATTGTGATGTTGCGCACATAATCTCATTAACAAACTCTTTAAAATACTCGAGAAAACGAAATTTGTGGAACATTAATTAATGTCTAATAGCTATGGTCCAAATTTAACAACAATCAAAGGTGAATTTTAACGACTCCTTTAAAAACATAAAAATAAATTAAACTAAATATATCTTACACTTTGATCACTCATGCCTAGCAAATTCTAAAATTCAAAAGGATCTGTTAATTAGTTTCGCAATGAATTGTGCTTAAATAATGGAATAAAATAGGCTCCGCCAGTATCAGCAGCAATATTAATATCAAACTATATAATTACACAAGTAGTTTAATTTTTAACGTATCAACTGTTAGTACGATTACTAAATAGCAAAATACCTACTGTCAATTTTCAAATTCATTTCATGCGATGGTGATTGTCGTAAACGTTATTTGCTTTCTCGCTCCCCTTCATGATTTGAAATGGTTGCGTCTGGGGGTTGAAAAGGGTACGTTTTTCACTCGCTAATTTTTGTGTGACGAAGAGGATTTATATTTATTTAGATACTAGACTACCCGTGACCCGTTGAGTCAGTATGTTATATTAGCAATGGCCAAGAACACATTGCCTGAACGTACTTCTTTTAATCTCCTCGGCCTAACGTTTACAGGGAATATGAACTGGAATAGGTACATTGAGAGCATTGCCAAGGCTGCTGCAAGGAAGGTTGGCTCCCTCTACCGTGCTAGAAAACTACTTACGCCTGCCAGTATCCTATACCTCTATAAGGCAACCATTCTCCCATGTATGGAGTACTGTTGTCACATCTGGGCTGGTGCATCTGCTGCTTGTCTCTCGCTCCTGGACAGGGTTCAAAAAAGAGTCGCCAACCTGATAGGTCCTGAACTGTCATCTAGGCTTCAACCTCTGTCCCATCGACGAGATGTTGCATCCCTCTGCCTGTTCTACAAATACTTTAATGGTGAATGCTCTGACGAACTGCAAACACTTGTACCTCCCCGACGTAACTACCCCCGACAAACCCGACAAGCTACTAAGTCTCATCCCTTTACAGTAGAGATCCCTAGATGCAAGAAAGCCTTTTACTCCAATAGTTTCTTCCCCAGAACTGCGGGTCTTTGGAACTCCCTTCCGGGATTCTGCTTTCCCAACTGCAATGATATGCAGAAGTTCAAGTGTAATGTTAACAAACATCTTTCTACTCTTCTCCCTTCATAATGACCCCGCTAATTAAGTCCCTAATAGTAGCCTCCTGCTTCAAAGTGGCACTGTGCCTTGTTTGGGGTGAAAATTGAATAAAAAAAAAGCTATGGAATTCATGTATGAGCGTGACACTTGTGACGTAAAGAAAATAGTTTTTTTTGACATAACTGAAACATTTCTATGAAATTATATTAAAATGAAAAGAGGATATAGATAGATTTCTATGAGTCGTTCTGTTTATTATAATTGATTATTTTTGAAAAAAAAATTTACAGTTACTGAATTATAAATGGTTGGCCATACTTATAGGTAAATGTGCACTGAACAGATACCATAATACTTATTATAGTTAAATTCAAATTTTGATATATCTGCTTTTTTTTACATCGTTCATTTCTGTATTACGTTTAAGTTATATTGAACCCCACTCTTCCCATATTAAATAATAATTTCGAAATAATAACGTTAATATTTCAGTGCCTAGGTCATGCGCGCATGCGCAACCGGATGTCGTAAACCGGAAAATGGGTTACATACATCGTTACAAGATCATTTGAGTTTTATAATTATATAGATAAATAACTGCATATTGGTCTTTATTAAAGATTAGACGATAATTTTATTTGGTTTAACATTTCAGACTTGTCTTTTTAAACTGTAATATTTTCCCCCTTTTCTTCGCTTTCCTTACAGTCTTGTATTTCTTCATAAGATTTTGCGATTTACAAAAACAAAAAATGTTTCATAAAATATCCTTTTTCTTCAAAGAAGTAAACAACATCATTAAAAGTGTCTTTGAGTTTTTAATGAAGAATTGCAACCAACAAAGAAGACACTGTTCTCCGTCATTTACAATTATTAAAAAAAATCATAAAATTATGACATACTGTGTCCGTTTGTAACATCCTGGGTGGATAGAGCCAGCTTCTTCCGAAGGAGGAAGTTTCTAGGAAATATTTAATTCACAAGCGGTCCCCAGTCGCGTGTATATCTCCGGTCACGAGGTGGGGATGATGACGTTATTTATTTATTTTGCAGAGTGGTAACAGCGTCTTTCCTCGTATTCTTAAACGGCCACTCACGTATTTATGGCTTTTGTGCTGTTAAAAACAATTACAGTGTAACCCGGATAGAAGAGACTTCTGTTTCCGGTCCCTATAGCACTCTTATATCCGGGTTACACTTATATTCTGGTGTTTCCATCCGGACTACTCTGTACATTAACACCGGCTCTAATTTGGAACTTTTATCCGTTGTTTTTGTATTCGGGTCTCTTATATTCGGGTTACGCTGTATGTTTTTCAAACTGCCATAGATTATTAGTTAACAAGATATTTACATTTTTAGTTGACAAGATATTTTCTTTTTCTGTATATTTTTCTTATTACGACCGCGGATAACTATGACAGCTAGAGAAAGCATGGTATTTTTTATAGAATCACTCCCGTCTCCAAACTGGGAGCCAAATCGGAGTATTCTTGCGTATTTTAAGCCGGTCCAAACGAATACATTGTTTAAATTTATCGCAAATTATTAGTTAATAAGATATTTCCATTTTAAATTACGACGACGTAGTTTTCCCGCGTATTTTAGGCTTACGTTTCTTGAATTTTTTAGATGAGGATTTTTTTATTCGTATTATTTGGATTCATCAGATTATTGTTCTCAACTTAAGTGTGATTTTCACAACGTTTCGGTCGATGTAACCTCCGGCCTTCTTCAGGTGTATGAACTCGGGAATGTTTCTGTCGAACTCGGGAATTTGGATGGAATTTCGTCCGGAACTCTTTATTTAAGGAATTTCGAATGGAAGCCTTTATTTACTTCACGGGGGTAGCATGCTCTTGTTCCGTCAGCCATTACTGGATAGAAGCTCTAAGTAATTCGCAATTGTATTATTCGGTCGCCCAACAAGATATTTACACTTTAAATTAAGACGCTTTTTGTTTGTTTGTTTGTTTGTTTGTTTGTTGTTTGGGGGGGTCTTTTTCTGCCTATCATCATTGCTAAAAACACGACTGAAGACAGGGGTACTTCGATATAATTATATCTGTGGAAAGCAGTAATTCTTAACTGCTTCTTTACCTCACAAGAATAAAAAAATATATATATGATTCACTGCTGACATACAAACGTGCATTGAATTTATCGTTAACTTCCGGTTCTTACATTCCATCTTTTCTAGGTTTGAAGCAAGAATTAAAAAATGCATCTCTACTGCATGTTTGTTTGTTTGTTTGTTTGCTCTTTTATTAAGAAGGCTACCCAGCACGCAACTAACAAAGTTATCTCGCGAATGAGGAATTTATGACCATATTTATTCAGAAAGATTCCGTGTTCGTCGTGGCAGCACCATTTCGTGCTGATTTCCCAATGGCGCCAGACAATGAAATATAAAAAGTTAAAAGAAAAAAAAAAGAAACATTTACGGAATTCATATTATAAACATAAAACTATAAAAAAAAAAAAAGATTACATCACTTGATGGTAATTCTAAAACATCGTTATCGATAACAGAGATTTTGTGTCATCTTTTCCCGATTTCATTTACGAGATCAGGACATGGCAAACAGTAGTACAAACAGGAGCAGCGGTGAGATTAAGTTGGCTAAGTGGTTACTAACACAAACTGACAACACAAGTATGTCGGTCCTGGATAAGAACTTAAACTATATCCGATGGGGAGGGCCCCAGCTTGTGGGCTTTGGGGAGTGTGGAACCACCCCTTAATTGGCATTGCTCTCAGCTCCACTTTGACCCGGAGTGGTCGTACCTGTTAGAGTCCCAACTATAAGTTAAATAGAAACCGACTAGAAAAACAAAACAAAAAAACAAGTATATTCTATTCAAAAATTTTCTTCAAAATCACTGGATTCGGCTTTAAATAAACCGAAAAGGGTTGATATGCCGTAAAACAAAAACTACCAACAACCAAACAAGTCTGCCAAGTTGGCTCCAGTTCGTTCCACGGAAGTACTTTCACTTCCGGATGTTGGCAACCTTCACGTGGTTCCTCCTGTAAGTACTCGATGTATTTCTAGAAAGAATTCTAGGTAAAAAGATTCCAGGGAAACGAATGCCAAACATAACAAATACGTTTATTATCAGTGAGCAATCACTGGTGATGACTTGTGCGAAAACTCTTAGTGATAAGCAATATGGATTTCATCCTGTAAAATCAACAGCTAACGTGCTAACTAATTTAACACAATAAAAGGCTCGCTTCACAGTTACTTTCTCTCTGATAAGACTATAAAAGAATTGCAATTGAAAGAAAATTTGGGGAATCACCGTTTTGGGGAGGTGTAACCAGTTTTAGAGTGTTTCTTTAGCTGTTTTGATTTGAGTGAAGTATTTTTTGGATAAACCAGTTTCAGCAAAAAAAAGGTATTTAAGTTTATAAACAGAAAGAGAAAACGAGAGATATGTTATATGATAAACGAAATGAGTTCAGAAGGCATATATTCGCAAAAGATATTTTATATATGTTTAAAATGGAAGTTCACAGCAATTGGAAAACATAGAATCTTCGTGAATATTTTTAAAGTTCTTATAAAAATAATAAATGTATGACCATTTTGGAAACGATATCTTTTTATTCATTCGATATTTACAAATAAAACCATCGAGAAATAATTAAAATATTTCTGGATATCGTCTCGTCATCAGTATAAATGGAAGGGGAATTGGAAAGAAGGCATAAAATTTTAACCAGCTTTTTTAAGTAAATATAGTTTGTGAACCTAAAATAAATAAAGAAATGTTTAACTTTAAGTGGAATTTAATTCTTTTGTTTATATGGTTAATATTAGATATATGTCTTTGTGATATAATTAAACTATTGTACAATGAGTTTTGATTGGTTGAATCGTAAAAGGAGAAAAATAGTAGGAAAAATAATAATTACATTTTTAATTATTCTGATTTTAATACCTTACATTTCTCTTTTTATACCTGGATAAGATTTTTATGAGGGAGAAATTAACTATGTATGAAAAGCTGTTTTTTTACAATTTTTGGATATGATATAAGATTTAAACAACCTGTGCCTCATTTGATTCGCCTTTTATTCATCTATAATTTTACCTTTTTTCATATTTGACTTTTGATTAACGTTTCCTAGTGTTTATGTCGATTTGAAAAATTAACTTCAAATCGAGAAGGTATCAAATGAGGTGTGGGTTGTTTAAGCAGTTGCATTCAGTTTGGCTTGAATTTGCGGTTGTTGAGGGGGTGATAAGTGCGGACTTTCTTTTTGGTGCCACTGTATATATATATGTATATATATATACATATATATACATATATATATATATATATATAATTTAAAGGAGATTAGAACAATAGTCTAAAGAGCTAAGTGTATTTTAATGTAACAGTGAAATTACTAGTTTAATTAAAATACAGGAAATAGAAAGTGCTCGTTGTAATTTAGATATATAATAAGCTCGATAGTTAAATGTCCTAGAGCTAATTCAATATTAAGTAATGTGATTTATAATTTAAAAATTTAAAAAAAATAATAAGGATTTCCGAAACGATCGTACAGATAATTGATTTTGTTGTTGTTCCTTCTTATGAAACTGATTTTTAATTTAATTAAAATTTGATTTTTAAATTTTAAAAATTTTTTTAAATTTTTAAATTATAAATCACATTACTTAATATTATATATATATATATATATATATATATATATATATATATATATATATATATATATATATATATATACATATATATATACAGGGTGGCCGAAAAGTCCCAGGACACTGGCCGAAAAGATGTTCGAAGTGCTTTCACAGAAAGATTTGGAAAGCCCGCGCCATCAAGAAGTAATCTGTATCTGTGGGAGAAGAAAGTTTTTGAAACAGGTAGCGTTCTGGATCAGGCAAGAAGTGGCAGGCCTGAAACACGAAAGGAAACGTGTGCTGGTGTTCAAGAATCACTGCAACAGTATCCCAAGAAATCCACCAGAAAACTTTCTGCTGAACTTGGAATACCAAGGGCTACCATGATGGATCATATGAAAAAAGACTTGGATGTCAAAGCTTATAAGCCATGTGTATAGTGTCCTGGGACTTTTCGGCCACCCTATATATATATATATATATATATATATATATATATATATATATATATATATATATATATATATATATATACACACTATGACAGCCCCTTTAAGAAATTCGTTTCCTATCATTGAGCACTTTCAGTTGAATTAAAGTCGGTCAATTTAGCTCTTATGCATAGATCATCGTATTACGATTAGTAAACACTTCATTAAATCTCCACACTAACGTACTGTACTTGCAATAACCCTTATCCCTGAGTGGCTTCCGGGCCTTGATAAGTGGTGACAACCGTGTAAAAAAAAAAATTTAAACAAAAATAAGCAATTATATTTACAAAAAAGTTTACAAAAAAGTTTACAAAATAGTTTATAAAATAAGTCTCTTTATAAGGGAATTTTTTCTATGTTGCTTTATTTAAACCGTAAGGAGGCCTCTCAGTGCGCAAACCTCTTTGATAAGGATATTGTGGGAGATTAATAATTGTGAAATTATAAATTAAGTTTCCACAGTAGGAAACATAACAAAATCATGCCTATATGTACGATCGTTTCGGAAATGATATCCTTTTATTCATTCGATATTTACAAATAAATTCATCGAGAAATAGGTAAAATATGCCTGGATGTTGTCTCCTCATCAGCACTTACCCCACTCTATATCTGTGCCTAAATCAAAACGTGGATTCTATGAACAAAGCTTCTTTCTTAGAACTGCACGCCTGTGGAACTCTGTTCCGTCTGCTTGCTTCACACCGGACTACAACTTAGATGTCTTCAAGTCCAGCGTTAACGAGTTCCTAATAAACCGCCCCCTTAAGTAAACACTTCATCAAATCTCCACACTAACGTAATGTACTTGCAATAACCCTTATCCCTGAGTGGCTTCCGGGCCTTGATAAGTGGTGATCACTGCGTAAAAAAAAGCATAAATAGAAGGGGAGTTGGGGAGAAAGCATCACATTTTACCCAGGTCATTGAAGTAAATATATATGTGAACCTAGAATAACAAATTTTCAAAGATTAAGTGGAATTTAATTCTTTTGTTTATATGATTAATATTCGATATATGTCTTGGTGATATAATTAAACTATTGTACAATGAGTTTTGATTGGTTGAATCGTAAAAGGAGAAAAATAGCAGGAAAAATAATAAATACATTTTTTATTTTATATTTGGATAGTACTTTTATAAGAAATTAACTATAAGTATTAAAAGCTGTTTACTTTTTAGAATTTTTCGGTATGATATAAGATTAAAATAAAAAAAAACGAAATTATATTTGAAAAAAATGTACAAAAATAGTTAATAAAATAGTTAATAAAATAGTTAATAAAATAGTTATTAAAATAGTTAATAAAATAGTTATTAAAATAGTTATTAAAATAGTTAATAAAATAGTTATTAAAATAGTTAATAAAATAGTTAATAAAATAGTTGATAAAATAGTTAATAAAATAGTTAATAAAATAGTTATTAAAATAGTTATTAAAATAATTAATAAAATAGTTAATAAATAGTTGATAAATAATTATTAAAATAGTTAATAAAATAGTTTTTAAAATAGTTAATAAAATAGTTAATAAAATAGTTAATAAATAGTTGATAAATAATTATTAAAATATTTTAAAAAATAGTTATTAAAATAGTTAATAAAATAGTTAATAAAATAGTTAATAAAATAGTTATTAAAATAGTTATTAAAATAGTTAATAAAATAGTTAATAAATAGTTGATAAATAATTATTAAAATAGTTAATAAAATAATTAATAAAATAGTTAAAAAAATAGTTAATAAAATAGTTAATAAAATAGTAAATAAAATAGTTATTAAAATAATTAATCAAATAGTTGATAAAATAGTTGATAAAATAGTTAATAAGATAGTTTATGAAATAGTTAATAAAATAGTTGATAAAATAGTTAATCAAATAGTTAATAAAATACTTAATAAAATAGTTAATAAAATAGTTAATAAAATAGTTAATAAATTAAACTATTTAGTTAATGAAAAAGTTGATGAAATAGTTATTAAAATAGTTAATAATAGTTATTTAATAGTTAATAAAATAGTTAATACATAGTTAATAAAATAGTTAATAAAATAGTTATTAAAATAGTTATTAAAATAGTTAATAAAATAGTTGATAAAATAGTTATTAAAATAGTTAATAAAATAGTTAATAAAATAGTTAATAAAATAGTTAATAAAATAGTTATTAAAATAGTTAATAAAATAGTTGATAAAATAGTTATTAAAATGGTTAATCAAATAGTTAATAAAATAGTTAATAAAATAGTTAATAAATAGTTAATAAAATAGTTATTAAAATAGTTAATAAAATAGTTAATCAAATAGTTAATAAAATAGTTAATAAAATAGTTAATAAAATAGTTATTAAAATATTTAATAAAATAGTTAATAAAATAGTTAATAAATAGTTTATAAATAATTATTAAAATAGTTAATAAAATTGTTAATAAAATAGTTATTAAAATAGTTAATAAAATAGTTAATAAATAGTTTATAAATAATTATTAAAATAGTTAATAAAATAGTTAATAAAATAGTTATTAAAATAGTTAATAAAATAGTTAATAAAATAGTTAATAAAATAGTTAATAAATAGTTGATAAATAATTATTAAAATAGTTAATAAAATAGTTAATAAAATAAGTACCTTTGACAGGGAGTGTTTTTTATATTATTTTTGCTTTTTTTACCGTAAGGAGGCCTCTCGCTGCGCAAACCTTCTTTGATAAGAAATTTTTTTAAATCTACAAGAGATCGTTGATATTTGTAACCATTTTTGTTTTAAAAATCTAATTGCTGTGTAAGTAAAGAGGAAGTCACTACGGGAGTCATGTGAAACTGCAGTGGGAGGAAGCTTAACATGACTCCCCGTAGTGACTTAATCTACAATACATTGTAATCTACATTGCACTGTAGAGAACCTACTGGTTATTTTATAAAATCAATTTTACATATAATAGCTTGCATTAAAGTTTAGAATGCAAAAATCAAGTATCATGGTTCAATTTTGCACTAAACAGAACCACTCATTCTCGAACACGCCTCTGTCATATTAAAAAGCGTACTATTGATTTCATAAAAAAATACTTTTACATAATGGCTTCAATTAAAAACTTCAAGTTTAAGTTGCAAACGTCAAGTATCATGATTCAATGTTGTTCTCAACAGAAACATTTATTTAGAATGCGCTCCTGTCTTGCGAAAGAACCTATTCTTTATTTTATACGCCGAGACCTTCTGCTTGTGCGGTGATAAAACTTCTCAAATGCACTTGTGATGTTAGACGTTATAAGAGTGTAAAATTTGTTCAAAATCGAGATGTCCCATCTTTAATCAGATGTTTCCGATTATCGGTTGTTTTTATACTTATCGTATAAATTACGATATCTCTTGGCTGTACTTCGCAAACGAAGATTCTATGAAAGGTGTTGTCCACGTCGACTGCACTCACGCTTGTGGCTGCAGTCAAAAGTCGCGTCAGGTGTGGCTGCTGAGGCTGTCCGAATCTTCCTCCTGCAGCGCTTCTCCCACAGATTCTTTGTGCGGGAGATCTCAAAGGAGGCGACAGCCTGGTGAACAGTACGTGGTGTCTTAAAAAATATAACAAATATTTTTTCTTTTCCTCGAAGAATTATTTAGTGTATATACTAATTAACACCAAAAACGCATACAAAACCGGGGTAGTACATGATACGTGGTTCACATGTTAAATAATGATACTAAGTATACTTAAAGGGTAATTCAGCAAAATTACATGCAATTGGCATGGAAACAACTTAAGATGACTGATTGTTAAAATAAAATATTTAATGATTTAAGTCGAGCTACGAGCCCGGAAAAAAACAATATAACATCGTCGATTGTCAAAAACAAAATCATGGTTGGTTGAAATCGGGCACCTGGATTATCGAAAATAAAATAATCATTGGTTCAAATCGGGCATCTGGCCGGAAGACAAACAAATATCTTAGATTATCGAAAATAAAATAATCATTGGTTCAAATCGGGCATCTGGCCGGAAGACAAACAAATATCTTAGATTATCGAAAATAAAATAATCATTGGTTCAAATCGGGCATCTGGCCGGAAGACAAACAAATATCTTAGATTATCGAAAATAAAATAATCATTGGTTCAAATCGGGCATCTGGCCGGAAGACAAACAAATATCTTAGATTATCGAAAATAAAATAATCATTGGTTCAAATCGGGCATCTGGCCGGAAGACAAACAAATATCTTAGATTATCGAAAATAAAATAATCATTAGTTCAAATCGGGCATCTGGCCGGAAGACAAACAAATATCTTAGATTATCGAAAATAAAATAATTGTTTATTGGAAGCAAAAGGTTAGCGGCAGAAAGAAACAACCTGCCACTATATAAAACGCCCAGGAGATAAGGTTACATTTTTAGTGAAGGTCCGAAGTGAGCGTTTGCAGAGGGCCACGAATTGTTATATAATGACAGTTTGAAATTGATATTGTTAGTTGGCTTGACGATTTGGACCTGAGAAAAGAAACACTAGATTAATTGCTTTGTATGCGTTTTCCTTCCTCATTAATCCACATTCCTTCACCGCTGCCGGCAATAACATGCATCGTTATAGTTTCTTGTACTTGTGACGATATTCACTCAGGAGGAGTTGAACCGACTCAAAGTGAATTCGTCGTATCACGAGTCGATTCAGACCATTTAGATCTGTCCACTGCTGACTCCTCAGTATATTTCAGTTGTTCGTGCTTCCATCGCCAAACACCGAAGATGCGAGGGTCGCTATTCCAAGTCAGCTTTGACCGTTGCAAATCACATCCTCAGTTGATCACTGCTCTTCTTGCGCCATCCCCGTAGCAGTGTTGGTGCTATTGCCTTGTAAATTAGGCCAGTTCGTGAACGACGAAGGGCGTGGCCAAACCATTGAGGTCTCCTGATGAGAATTGATTTCTCAAGTCTACGAGGCTTATATCGTGCGTGAATTCTGGTGTTTCAGACGTAAACGAAGATACGAATCCCGAGAATGCACTGAAGGCACTACCGATCGAAGACTTCCAGCCTTTGAATATTCGCTATTACATTTTCAGTACTGTCGCATCTAGCGAAAATTCTGTAAATATTCGTTCAGGCTCGATCAGCAGCTGGTGTAAACTGCCGGAATATGCAGATCTTAAAAACACTAGGAAACAGAAAATAACATTCGCTGGATACTAATTACAATTAAAATAAAATATGAGAACAACCTACAGTAAGTTCCACGCATAAATATTGTTTTACCTTTTGTATAAAAAAATAGAAACATTTTTCCACGTGATTAAAAACGTATTGTTAGGGTTAGGATTAGGGTATAAGGTTAGGCTTTAGGGTAAGATGTGGGGTTAGGGTGTCGGGTTTCAGATTTAGGGTTAGATTTAGAGTTATTTATTTTCCCGTAAATAAGTAGAAGCTTATCTTTTTTTCGCATAATTAAAAACTAAATTTAGAGAGTAGGTTTAGTGTTGTGCGTATGTTGTGTAATAGATACCATATCACATACAGCGATATGTCGTGTAATGGGGTACCAACATCATACCGTGATATGTGTACTTGTGACGAAGGGATCATCCTGATGTGTGTACGCCTCACTAAATCTCTATGGTGGTTCTTCACTATATGAACCCTAAGATATGTTGTTGGTGTGTATGTTCCAATCCTATGACTGTCTAAATGTTTGTGTGTGTGTGTGTATGTGTGTGTGTGTGTGTGTGTGTGTCATACATGTATTTTGGACATACCTTAGTTTCATGCGTCGTTGATCTTGTCCACCTGGAATTCATCTTGTTCTTGGAGGGGAGGCTGGAACCTGTTTGGACGAATATTCATTCACTTCACAGAACGCTTATTGCATTTTATATAGTTTTTTTTTCACATTTCAGACCTCGATCGCAGAAGAATTGCTTGAGTGGTTAATTCTAGGTCTCTGTTCTAAGACACGTCAGCTCCCTCCCCGGTGAAGGGGGAGACGACCTGTTAAACCGTCCGCTCTGCTCAACGTCCAAATTCCGACTCCAATGTCATCTCCAACTATTCTGATCCACCTGACTCACACGTAGATCCGATCAGCTGATAAGATCTTCCGTTAAACTTGTCTATGATCTAGCTTTGTTATATTTTGACAGCCTTTTATCAACATTCTTCATATTCATCGCTTGTTTATTTCTCCAGCCAAATAGATAGATAGATAAATAGATAGATAGATAGATAGACCGACGGACAGATTAATAACTAACTGTTGAGTACTAAGTGGAATCAACCAGTCCCATGAATACCACTGGTTTCAGAGACTAAATAGAGACATTCATACCATGTTTAACCGCATGCTACGAACACGTTCCTTTCATACCACTTTAGTGGCTCCTGTGTTCTTTATGATAAATACACATTATATTTTATACACTTTACACTACTTGTGGTTTCTTTCATTTGTGACCCCTAGCACGGGTCTACAACGCTAACAAATACTTTCCTGTATTCGACCTACTATGTAACATTAGGGTTAGGGCTTAGTTTTCTCAATCGGTGACAGTGTGTACAAAGCCCACCCCATATTCTCTTCAGATTACTTTTGGTGGTCATGTCGTTCGTTCACAGGCAAATGATGTTGAGGACTTATGACTTGCTCAAGCGTTCGTATAATAATTTGTCCACCATAGTTAGACCCATTGTCATATGCTTCATTCTTTTTTAATGATTAAGATTAAAAGCTTTCTTTTTTCTTCCAATTGATTTAAAAAAAAAAAAAAACTTTGGCTTTTTATTGGCTAATCGCGTTTGTTGTCGCTTTCCGGTTGGCTGACTAACTTGGCATATACCAGCGGTTTGCGCCATATTTTGGTCGATCCCTAGCGAACATTTACGAACATCTGATTCGTAGAATATACACCAGCGCCATATTTTCATATATACGTGTATCGTTATTCTTTTAAGCGCATCAGAAACAATATACATCCTGTTGCAGTAAGGTGATACAAAATAAATATGTAATGGTTCTAAACCTTTTTTTAATCATGACTTTCTTTGCTTCTTAATGTATTTTGGTGAACCCTAATAGCTTATTTTATTTGTCAGTAATGTAAAGAAAGCTAAAGAACATATATCGACAGTTTATCTTCAAGGAAGACTGAACCGATATTAACGTTACATGTAGCATGGGGGTCCACATGGACCCCGGTTGAGAACCATTGAACAAACTTATGAAAACGACAGATGTACATTTCATATCCATTCCTGTTGCAGTCATGTGAATTATGTAATTGACGTTATGCGTTTATTTTGAAATGGTGAATAATAACGATCCATTTTGCAGCGCGTCATTTCGTATTAAAAAAAAAAAAAACGTCCACAGGGCCGCATACGTACTTAACAATGTGTAATCATATGCACGGGAGCTACTAAATAATTGAACACATGCACATCAGATTGCATAAACATACATACATGCAATACTACAAAAGCATATACATGCACACCAACTGCGCACACAATATACGCACGGGCCTTTCTTTTTACTAACAACGAGGATGCGGGTTAATAAGATGTGTGGATTGTCAATTGAATGACAAATAATATTATGAGAGGATTGAAAAAGATTGAACAAAATTTGATTAATTACGGAGACTATTTATGATTAATATTTGTTGGTATTGAATTTGAGGACGACTATGCTGCAGATTGTGGAGAAAATCAACAGTACGTTCCTTGAAATGCCAAAATAAATACCGTTTTCTTAACCAAGAAAAGTTGTGTCAAAGTTATCATTTTCCTTTGCGACAGAGTATACATACAGCGTATTGGGCCCGTTACAGAGCAATAGACAACTGCGTTACACAAAGCAATGACATCAACGTTTGTGCATTTAAGTCAGGAAGCCTATATCTTCAGACAGCCTGGTCTAGTCGCACTAGGCATTGAATATTCGGAAAGTATATTGTCATATGAAGTGGCTAATAAAAACATTATAAAAGTGTTTCTTATGTTGCTGTTTGTTTACGTTGGTGATCGTTTAAACCATCGCGTTTCGGGTGAAAACATTATGTACTTACATGTCATGATGAAATTAGTATAAATTGCACAAATTACGAAAAATGATCCAGTGGATGATTTGCTAAAAAGAATTTTAAACAAAAATTCAGCTGCAATAACGTTTCCATATATATTGTTTAAAGATGGCTGGCCCTTAATTTAGGTCAATTTAAGTCAAGGTTTCTCTATTTTGTTTATTATACTGAATTAGTCCCACAACTCTTCCGCATTAAAATGTACGATAAAACTTGATAATTCGATAAATTCCATTTTTACTGGATCATTTTTCGTAAGTTTTGGAATTTATACTACTTGCGACATGATATACGTAAGTACGTAATAATGTTTTCACCTGAAATGTGTTAGTTTAAAAGATCACCAATCTGCACATTATTATTATTATTATTATTATTATTATTATTATTATTATTATTATTATTGGTGGTGGTGGTGGTGTTGTTGTTGTTGTTGTTGTTGTTGTTGTTGTTGTTGTTGTTTTACATCAAGCACAATTTTTTTTTTCTTTTCTAAAGAAGCGTTATCTTTCAATTATTTTCCAACTGTTAAATCTTACTTTTTTTTTCTTTTTTTTTTTCTGCATATATCTTCAACAGGGGAATAACAATGTCAATCGTCAAGGAAGCCCAGTCTAAGAATAAATATTTGAAAATTCGCTTACGTCTTTCGCCGTTTTTCCTGAAACTAGTCCACCTAAACCAGCTTGGGTGGCGCGTTTTCTTAGTACGGCGAATTGCGTCAAGAAAAAAAAAATGCTTGAAACAACCAAGCGCCAAGATTTTTATTTTTTTTATTTTTTGCTTTACTCTTTACAAAAACAAAAAAAAAACAAATTGGCATCCAAACAGAATCTCTATCATGCTTTCGACTGATAACTCTTTTAGAAAATGCAAGTGTTAGGGTTTTTGTTTGTCTTTTTTTTTTTTTTTAGTTTAATCTATACGCGCGAGATCCGAAGAAATTCCACAGCTGGATCTTTCATACTGCTGTCGTGCACCAAAACATTTCCATTCTATAGACGTCCAGTGCGAAAGCAGTCCTCGCGATATTATTTCACCACTTTTGTTCAAGCTGAAACATATTTATAAAACTACTCTACAAGGCCACGATTCACCCATGTAAGGCTGCTGCAAAGAAGGTGGGCTCTCTCTATCGTGTAAGAAAGTCACTTACGACTGAGAGTATCCCGTACTACTACAAAGCCTCCATTCGCATATGTATGGAGTACTTTTGTCACATTTAGGATCGTGCGTCTGCTACTAGTCTCTCACTCTTAGACAAGGTTCAAAGAGAGTCGCCAACCTAATAATTCCCGCACTGTCAGCTAGCATTCAATCTCTGTCCCATCGACGAAATGTTGCACCCCTCTGCTTGTATTACAAGTATTTTAATGGAAGGTGCTCCGATAAACTTGAAGCCCTTGTATCTCCTCGACGTAAATATCCTCAATAAACCCGACAAGCAGCAAAATCCCACCCATACCAAGTAGAGATCCATAGAAGTTGGAAAACCTCCGACTCTAATAGTTTCTTCCATCGGACTTCTAGACTTTAAAATTCTCTTCTGGATCACTGTTTCTCTGACTGTACTGACATGCAGAAGTTCAAGTGTAATGTAAACAGACATCTTGCTGCTCAACTCCCTACATAGTATCTCTGCAGATTATGTCCCAAATAGTAACCCTCCACATTAAATTGGCACTGTACTTGCTTTGTGTGAAAATGGAATTAAAAAAACTTACTCTGCGTAATATAGTTTGAAAATATATTTCGTTATGGGAGGGGGGGGTCTATCTCCAAAACTCTTGTAGAAGTTGGTGACGTATTCCTATAGTATAGACATTCCACGCGAACGCAGACCCCGTAAGTTTACGATCAATACGATAAGTTTTTACGACGCCAATACAAAAGGGTTTTATGCTGTCAATATATGAAGTATTTCTAAATAATAGACGGATCATTGTTTTCCCCCTTTCTTTAGAACTGAAAACAAGCACACCAATCTCTAAGTGGGGATGAGATCTAAATGAGGAGCAGAGGAATGACGCGGGTGGGGAGGCAATAGAGTTTGAGGAGTAGGTGGTGTTCTTTCAAGATAAATGAAATTTGGGAATAGGTGAGTACGAAAAAATTTGAAATGGGGGAGTGGGCATCTTGGGAGCTTTCTATTAGTAGTAAGTCATTAATCCGACTAGTTAAGATGCAAGAAACTTGCCTTCGTAACAGTCTTTAGTTTTTTTTTTCTATTGTTCGTGGAATTGATGCGTGTATAACATTTGTGACGTTTTTATGATCGTTTTATGATCGTTTCTATGATCGTTTTTATGATCGTTTCTATGATCGTTTTTATGATCGTTTCTATGTTCGTTTTTATGATCGTTTCTATGATCGTTTTTATGATCGTTTCTATGATCGTTTCTATGATCGTTTTTATGATCGTTTTTATGATCGTTTCTATGATCGTTTTTATGATCGTTTTTATGATCGTTTCTATGATCGTTTTTATGATCGTTTTTATGATCGTTTCTATGATCGTTTCTATGATCGTTTTATGATCGTTTCTATTATCGTTTCTATGATCGTTTTTATGATCGTTTCTATGATCGTTTCTATGATCGTTTCTATGATCGTTTTTATGATCGTTTCTATGATGGTTTCTATGATCGTTTTTATGATCGTTTCTATGATCGTTTCTATAATCGTTTTTATGATCGTTTTTATGATCGTTTCTATGATCGTTTTATGATCGTTTCTATGATCGTTTCTATAATCGTTTTTATGATCGTTTCTATGATCGTTTCTATGATCGTTTTTATGATCGTTTCTATGATCGTTTCTATGATCGTTTTTATGATCGTTTCTATGATCGTTTTTATGATCGTTTCTATAATCGTTTTTATGATCGTTTTTATGATCGTTTCTATGATCGTTTTTATGATCGTTTCTATGATCGTTTCTATGATCGTTTTTATGATCGTTTCTATGATCGTTTCTATGATCGTTTCTATGATCGTTTCTATGATCGTTTTTATGATCGTTTCTATAATCGTTTTTATGATCGTTTTTATGATCGTTTCTATGATCGTTTTTATGATCGTTTTTATGATCGTTTCTATGATCGTTTCTATGATCGTTTTTATGATCGTTTCTATGATCGTTTCTATAATCGTTTTTATGATCGTTTCTATGATCGTTTCTATGATCGTTTTTATGATCGTTTCTATGATCGTTTTTATGATCGTTTCTATGATGGTTTCTATGATCGTTTTTATGATCGTTTCTATGATCGTTTCTATAATCGTTTTTATGATCGTTTTTATGATCGTTTCTATGATCATTTCTATGATCGTTTTTATGATCGTTTCTATGATCGTTTCTATGATCGTTTCTATGATCGTTTCTATGATCGTTTTTATGATCGTTTCTATGATCGTTTCTATGATCGTTTCTATGATCGTTTTTATGATCGTTTCTATGATCGTTTCTATGATCGTTTCTATGATCGTTTCTATGATCGTTTTTATGATCGTTTCTGTGATCGTCTAATGTTCTCGTGTTTGTACGTGTCGATGTATTACCAGACACAGTTTAACAACGGACGTGTAACATCTCTGGGAGTTTAACAGCTGGAAAATTAGAGAAACATACCAGGTCCATCTTTGGTATTGTTTTGGCGAGAAGTTGCAAAGAAGATTTATCCCAATGAACCAACCAGAAGTTTCGGATGTATTTTCAGCGACTTGTATTCGCAGAATGCTTCCTCACTTGAAAAGCTGTACACTTGTCCTTAAGTTCTACATTCTATCGACATTTACCGGACAGCTTCCACGAGATTCAGAGCCATTAACGACCGGTCGTCTGTTCGTCTCCGCTCGACTGTTGTTCGCAAACTCCAGCTCCCAATTCTCATATGCACGTGTATCCAAAAATTATCTCCCCTTGTAATCACGTCTTCAATACACTTAGCATTAAAAATCACATGGGGTGAGAAAAGTAAAAAAATCAACTAGACTGACAAAGATTACATTTAAGTGAGTAATTATTAAAGAAAAAATCTAAAAAAAAAATAGTTCAATCAATCATTGTAAGATTGTTTTGTCACAAAAACAAGAGAAAATGTGTATAGCAGAAACACATAAGTTAACAATAATAAAATAAGAATAAAAATGACATGTAATGTGATTTATCTACCAGACAAGTATAAGAGTGAAAAGAAAAAGGAAGAAAATGGTCTAAGTAGAAGTTTCCAAACGAGTCTGTATTTATTTTCCAACATTACAACAGATAAACAAATATTTCTTTCTATATATATTTTTAGTAAAAAATTTCTTTCTATATTTATTTTTAGTAAAATATTTCTTTCTATATTTATTTTTAGTAAAAAATTTATTTCTATATTTATTTTTAGTAAAATATTTCTTTCTATATTTATTTTTAGTAAAAAATTTCTTTCTATATTTATTTTTAGTAAAATATTTCTTTCTATATTTATTTTTAGTAAAAATATTTCTTTCTATATATATTTTTAGTAAAAAATTTCTTTCTATATTTATTTTTAGTAAAATATTTCTTTCTATATTTATTTTTAGTAAAATATTTCTTTCTATATATATTTTTAGTAAAAAATTTCTT
>NC_136517.1:22528362-22600862 GCF_053919585.1 Euprymna scolopes
CTTCTGTAATAAGCCAAGACGATTCGCAATAACGTATGACACTGCATACAGAAGCCTGTTATGTTCTTTCTTATGATGTTGTGAATTACTCCTTGAATTATTTTTACCTCGTTTTTCACCTTCCGCCTATCACTACTCTTTATACTTGGAATCTCTATGATATCGTCTCTAAGAAGAACCTCTCTTAACTTCTGAAGTACTTCTTTTTCTACAGAAGTCAAAGTTCGAACTTCATCACCACTTCTCCATACATTTGCTCCTTTCACTGGTTCCATTGTCTCAGAGTCAATGATCTCATCTGGCTTAGATCATTCAAACTCTTCCTCATTACTTCTCCTAACGATAGGATTCCATACCTCCTCAGTTGTCCGCCTCCCATCATCGCTTACATTTCCCTTCTGCACTTCCACTCTCTCAGTTCTTTCATCAACTTTACTTTCGTTATTAATTTCATTCCTAACCATCCATTCAATCTCTTCTCTTGCAATCACTGAAGTAGGTTGTTATTTTTAATCTTTTTTTAACTGGGATACCAAACTCGTGACACTTCTAGCTCCTCCTCCTCTCGATTCCCATTCTTCCTTCACTTTTCAGATATATCCACCAGATTTGGTACTCCCACTTCTTACAAAGCATTCCCACAGTACTCTTCTTTCCTCATCCGTTCACGTTTTTTTTTTTTTTTACATTTCCTGTTCCAACTCCCTTCGTGTCTTGGGAACCTTTCTGGCAATTCTAACTCCCCCTATATCCAGCCACATCCTCAGAATTTCGAACAATTGTATGATGACGATAGGATAGGACCCACCCTGTTGACCAGTGGGACACCACCACTGATAGTTTTATCGAGACATTATCTCTAGGAGGGTTCCCCACCAAGGTCAAAGATCCCCTCCCGACCTTTTTCCTCCATCACCACCACTATTCCTATTACCACCAACAACAATAGAAATAAAATCTACAATGATAATGGCAACACTAATATCGGTAGCAATAATATTAACAGCAAAAACAACAATAGCAATGACAGCAAAAAAAACAACACCTACCATTACAGCTACAGTAATAATGAAAACATACCACCACAACCACCACCACTACTACTAGTAATAATATTAGTGATAATAGTAATACCCAATAAAGTAAATTTTGTTTTTTTTAAATAATAATAATGATAATGATAATAATGATAATAATAATGATAATGATAATAATAAAAATAATAATAATAAATAGAAGAACAATAATAATAATAATAATAATAATAATAATAATAATAATAATAATAATAATAATATAATTTCAGTTAGAAAAGCTTACTTTGTTCATTTTTTTAAACTTCTCTGCCGATGTTGCTTTTAACCAGAAAAATGTACACAAAAACAGAAACATAAAACATCCAAACATGTGAAAGACAGTTCCTTGTTTAACCGTGAATTCAAGTTTTAAATTCTAATTTCAATTAGAAACGCTTTTTTTTTCACCCTCTGCTATTTTTTAAAACTCCGCCGCTGATGTTGCTGACGACCAGAAAAATGTACACAAAAACAGAAACATAAAACATCCAAACACGTGTAAGACAATTCCTTGTTTAACCATGAATTTCAAGTTCAAATTAAAATTTCGGTTAGAAACGCTTATTTGTTTCGTTTGCTATTTTTTAAACTCCGTCGCTGCTGTCGCTTTTGGTCGGAAAAATGTACACAAAAACAGAAACATAAAACATCCAAACACGTGTAAGACAATTCCTTGTTTAACCATGAATTTCAAGTTTAAATTAAAATTTCGGTTAGAAACTCTTACTTGTTTCGTTTGCTAGTTTTTAAACTTCGCCGGTGTTGTCGCTTTTGGCCGGAAAAAATGTACACAAAGACAGAAACATAAAACATCCGAACATGTGTAAGACAATTCCTTGTTTAACCATGAATTTCACGTTCAAATTAAAATTTCGGTTAGAAACTCTTACTTGTTTCGTTTGCTATTTTTTAAACTCCGTCGCTGCTGTCGCTTTTGGTCGGAAAAATGTACACAAAAACAGAAACATAAAACATCCAAACATGTGTAAGACAATTCCTTGTTTAATTATGAATTTCAAGTTCAAATTAAAATTTCGGTTAGAAACGCTTATTTGTTTCGTTTGCTATTTTTTAAACTCTGCCGCTGATGTCGCTTTTGGCCGGAAAAAAATGACAATAATAATAATAGTAATAGTAGCAGTTCTAGTAATAATAATAATAATAACAATAATAATAACAATAATAATAAGACGAACAATAATAATAATAATAACAATAATAATAACAATAATAATAACAACAATAATAATAGTAATAGTAGTAGTAATAATAATAACAATAATAACAATAATAATAATAATAATAAGAAGAAGAAGAAGAAGAAGAAGAAGAAGAAGAAGAAGAAGAAGAAGAAGAAGAAGAAGAAGAATCGACCAGCACACCTTCCGATGTTGGTCTGGAACCAGTAATACGTACGAACATGAAATTGACTTAACGTATTATTATTTAGCTACTATTAAAACGCGTTTCCTGGGAGTTTGCCTGTTGGTTAACAAAAAAAAATCGGCCGAGTACGCAACACATAGTAGTTTTTACGCTGCCAATACATGAGTTCGAATTTTATGTAAGTCTAATATTTTTTTTTAATTGGACACGTGTTTTATAAATTTTAAGAAAGTAGCATAGTACAACGAAAGATAATATAAATATTTTTCATGAAAATGACCTTTTTAGTAATCCGCACAAAAGTACGTTTATGAAGAGTAATAATCATTAGTTCAAATCGAATTAGTTTTACTTGTTTGGTGTGAAAATTTAATTAAAAACAAGTGAAGCATGCATGGGGCCCCGTGAGTGCAAAGTGAACGAGGCATAAAAATGACTAAGTTCAGCATTTGCCCACCCCCATTTAGCCCCAAAAGTCCCCAAGGGACGTCAAATTCTGGTGAAAATGAACAAACGGTGCAGTTTTAGGCTTTAACATATGTACATTTGAATTATGTATCAAACAAAAAAAAAATGATAAAGTCCATCATTTGCCACCACCTCCATTTAGCCCCAAATGTCCCCAAGGCCTTAACATATTTCAATTTGAGTTCAGACCCATGCAAAACTGCTAAATAGACATACACCGAAAATTTTGGACAAATATGGTAAAATAGTCCCAAAAAATGGAGTGTTTTTATTAGCCCTAAAAGAGCCCCTGGGGAACACTCAAAAGTTATCGCGAAATATAGACAAACAAAATTATATAGAACTCAGTTAATTACAACTTTTCGGAAAGTTTTATAAAAATCCAAGGCATCATTTTTTTTTTAATAAGCACAAAAGTGTCAATTTAAGCCATTTTAATCCAAAAGGCACCCCTAGGGGGACAACTGGAGTTTTCCCGGAAAATCCGTCCTGTTACCTCTTTACTCATATCATGTTTAATGTTTGTGCAAAATTTCAAAAAATTCCAATGCGTGCTTATTGAGAAAAGTGCGGACAGACGAACGGACAAGGGTGAATATACAAATTGTGGGGGGGGGCTAAAATCTTATTCTGCGTAATGTAGTTTGAGAATTTATCTCGTTATGAAGGGGGGGGGACACAATTGCTATAGTATAGACGTCCAGCGCGAATGTTACATAAATATTTTTTTAATAAAGTAGTTTGAGTTTACATTCGACAGTCGCGTAACTCTTGCGTTTCTTATTTTGCCCTTTAGTCCTCACATTCCAGGAGCGATGTTTCTGACAAACAAGGAAAAATTGCTGTTTTATGGGTCAGAATTATATCCCATCTGACGCTCACCGTTGACACGATTTGGACCTTTAATAGTATTTTTAGCTCCTTACAACAAGTAGCTTCCTGCCTTGTCTGGAACGATTTCAATAAAAAAAAAACATAATTTTAGTTTTTATTCCACTAAAAATAAGACGTTAATACATTCATCATAGTTACTTTCTCTCTCATGTAAATTCTAAGTAGCTATAAAGCGGCAGATGTACGGCACACTCCCGTTGACACAACCGTTCTCGCCAGATCACCGACGTTAAGCAACGTTGAACCTGGGCAGTACCAGATGGGTGAAGGCTAGGCGCTGTATGTACCTTCTGGGATGGTTGGGCGTGGGGCCAGCACCCTCACCCTATAAAAAGAACTCCTCGCTACAAAAACATTTACAAAATGCATCCAAACCAAACTCCTATCCTTACATCATCAACGCTCTGATCCCCAGCTGGCATCAATTGTGATGGATGGCTCTCGTCTGGGTGAGGCCCCGTGTTTTGACAAGCTTCTGGGTTTGACCTTTACTCCTGATCTGAAATGGAACACGTACATTAAGTCTGTTGCCAAGGTCGCTGGAAAGATGGTGGGATCCTTCTACCGCTCCAGAAGATATCTCACTACTGATGCAATTCTCTATCTATATAAAAGCCAAGTACGTCCAAGGATGGAATACTGTTGCCATATCTGGACAGGAGCTGCTAAAAACAGCCTATCCTGCCTTGACAGAGTACAAAATAGACTTCGTGGCTTAGTAGGGGATGCCCTTTTCTCTACCCTGCAACCTCTCTCCCACAGAAGAGACGTTGCGAGCCTTTCCTTGTTTTATCGTTATTTCCATTGCAGGTGCTCGTCTGAACTCCAATCTCTGGTCCCCCCTCGCCAATCTTTCACGAAAAACACCCGTCTATCTGAATCCACTATGAAAAATTTCCCCCACTCTATATCTGTGCCTAAATCAAAACGTGGATTCCATGAACAAAGCTTCTTTCTTAGAACTGCACGCCTGTGGAACTCTGTTCCGTCTGCCTGCTTACCTCTGGAATATAACTTGGATGTCTTCAAGTCCAATGTTAACAAATTCCTAATGAACCGCCCCCTTAATTAAACACTTCATCAAATCTCCACACTAACGTAATGCACTTGCAATAACCCTTATCCTTGAGTGGCTTCCGGGCCTTGATAAGTGGTGATCACTGTGTAAAAAAAAAAAAAAAAAAAGTTGTAGATGGCCTATGCCCCTCCCCAGGGGCTCAAGAGCTATGGATGGATAAAGTGGCAGAAGATCTAGGTATTGTTCAAGAAACGGGTTGATATAAGTTTTTATTTATTTATATATTTATTTATTTACATATATATATTTATTGTAATGCTGTCGCTATTTTTGTACTGGTCACCAAAATGTGAAATATGTTGATTACGGAGAAGCACCTTTGTGTTTTCTCGTGCCAAGTGTAGATGGTTGCGAATAAATAAAACTGCTTGCTGAAAAAGCTATTCTTGGAGTTATTTCTGATCCACGTTTTTTTGTGATTTTTTTTTTTCTCTTTTGATGAAATAAAATCCTCATGTATACTGGCAACCACATTACTGGTTAAGCATCGTCGAGAAGCAAAATATGTTGCAAGTAGTAACAAATGTTACAAATGTAGTTCGCTTTAAGCATTGTGTAGTGTGTATATAAAGGTAATTTATAAAAGGCAATACAATGCATAGGTGCAACGATTATACACAAACTGAACCAAATTAAAGAATATAATGGCGGAATGAGATATGCAGAGTCACGTTTTATTAATAGAATTTGCGTGTGCGTTTATATACTCTTATACCACGGACAGCTATATGCAAATACCGAGTCGTCAGTGAAATGACGTCACGGTAAGGAAAAAGAAGACTACAAAAAGGAGAGAGCACATTCGAGAAGACGATCACGTTAGAGACGTGGATGACATTCGAGAGCACGTTCAAGATGACATCACGTTTGAGACACATGGGTGACGTCACAGCCGTAACGAAAAGTCAGGCGTGGCGGGAGAATGGGGAAATAAATCTTGTAGCACAACAAAAAAAGCAAGTTGAAATTCTTTTCTATTCTTTTTCTACTTTACGACTGAGGCTACAACGTGTTGAGTAACGTTACATTATCATATTATGTTCTTATTTGCATCAATCTAGTCCGATGAACGTTCCGTATAATATGATATTTCGGGAATATTTTCCTTCGTCAGATTAAACTATTCCCAACTCTATAATAAAGACCAATGTGTTGTTATATTAAACGTTTCCATCCGCTAGTTGCAGAATACGCACTAACATGACTGAATATCTTAGAAGCCTTACATTCTTAGTTCAAGATATTAGCTTGGTTTATGGTTATGTTCGTCCATTCACAAACATTGTTTATCTTTTTTCTGCCTTTCGACGGCCTTCTTTGCGTTATGTCTTCAGCGAATATTTTGTATATCCCTACACTGGAACGTTGTACTTGATGTTGATTCGATGAAGGCTATATGTCTGTCTGTCTGTCTGTCTGTCTCCATATTTTCAAACTATGTCATCCGAAACGAAAGTTCGCAGAATGATATTAAGGGCCTCAAATAATTGTTTGTTTTTACGAACCGTTCAATTATGGGTCTTTGGCCGGTTAAAATAGTTTTTAAGTGGTCAAGAAGGGGTCAAAACTGAAAATATCGTTATAAATTTTGTACATTCATCTTAAGCATAATCCATATACGTGTCACGTTGATACAGTGGTAACGTCACCAGCTTTGGATGTTACGGTTTTGCTTTCAGTTTCAATTCTAGCTGATTGCACCCAAATACTTTTTTTTTTTTTACTTTTGAAATCACGACTCTATAATAATATATATGAAATCTTGGAAAATAAAAATATCATATTTAAGCGTATTTTATGATCGGGCAAAGCTTCCCCCCCCCCGCTAGTTCTAAATAAAGCAGAACGATGTATTCTTTGTTGATCGCAGTTCGTCAATAAAACACAATGGCACATTTAATGGTAATATTTTTATCCAGTTCATGCCTTGTTTAGAGCAACTGCTATAAAATGTAGGGACTAGTAAAAACAAAGAAAGAAAGAAAACTTCTTTATAGTGGTTGCAGCTAGACGAGTTTCTTCTCTAAATGTTTTACAAAAAGAAAAAAGATATACGAAAATACAACAGGGACGGATTAGCAACGTGTAGAAAAGAGAAAGGGTCATTCCTACTAGATTCCGAAGTCCATTTTGCAGTCTATCAAGGGTGCCCGGATCGGCACGTCCACAGATGTGACAACTCTGTGAATAAAACAAAATGAAATAAAACGAATTTAGAAACGTTTCTTGATTCTACAAACAGACGCGGTAGATCAATGGATAATTCTAAATTGGGCAGAACAGTGTCTTCTTTTAATTTATTTATTGCGAAGTATTATTCTCATCTTTCTTAGTTGTTGTTTCACGACGTTTCGGCCAACTATTCCTCTGGCCTTCGTCAGGTGGTAATAGTAGTTGGCCGAAACGTCGTGAAACAACTAATAAAGATGGGGATAATAGTCCGCAATAAATAAATTAATAAATAATACTCATCTCAATAATGAATTCCAATTAAGGCATAACCACTTATCAAAGCAAGAGACCACTCGAGGATAAGGGTTAAGAGTGTACAGTAGTCAATTGGACAACATAGTAATCGTTAGTAATGGAAATTCGGTAAATTTGTTAACTTAAGTGGAATGGCTCATCAAAAACTTGTTTACGTTAGACTTGAAGACAACCATATTGTAGTCAGCTGGAAAGTAGAAAAACGGAAGACAATTACACAGGTGTGCAGTTCTAAGAAAGAAGCTTTGTTATGGAATCTACGTTTAGGTTTAGGAACAGATAAAGAGTGGGGTGAATTATTGATAGTGTTTTCAGCTAGACGAGTGTTTCTTGTGAAAGTTTGGCGAGGGGGACCATAGACTGACGCTCAGTCGAGCACTTGCCATGAAAATAACTATATATATATATATATATATATATATATATATAGTTTGTCTTTTTTGTTGGTCATAACTCAAAGACACTTTTAACTGTAATATATTTGCTTCTTTGAAGAAAACGGACATTTTTATGAATCATTTTTTTTTCTAAATCTTATGAATACATATGGAAGCAATGCAAAGCTGACATGTTAAAATAAACTATTCCGACGTCTATAATAAAGATCAATGTGTGGTTATTTTTTTGGATTTATCAGACTACTGTTCTCATATCAATATAGATTGGTCTTTGACGTTTCTGATTTTTGAGATGAGGATTGGCTATTCATATTATTTGGATTCATCGGACTACTGTTCTCATCTTGAGTGTCATTTTCACAAGATTTCGGTCGATGTATCCTCCGACCTTCTTCAAGTTTGTTTTGACGAACTCGGAAATCTTTGTGTTGAGCTCGAAAATTTGGACGAAATTTTGAACGGAACCCTTTATTTACTTCACGAGGGTAGCATGCTCTTTTTTCGTCAGCCATGTCTGGATAGAGGTCCTAAGTAATTCGCAACTGTATTTTTCGCTCGCCTACACTGAGGATTGAACCTTCAACCTTTAGAAGAATATCACTTTTACAATTGATTTTTCCAAGTTCTCTAATTACTGCACCGCAAGTTCTTCTCCTCGAGGTTGAAAGTTTAATTCTCAGCGTGGCCGACCAAAAAATACAATTGCGACTTACTTAGGATTTCTATCCACTCATATCTGACGGAACAAAAACATGAAACCTCCCGTAATATAAGTAAAAAGTTCCGTTCGAAATTACATCCAAATTCTTGAGTTTGATAAGGTCGGAGGTTACATCGACCGAAACATTGTGGAAATTGTCAATGGCTTTGGCTATATCAAGGGTATGGTGTGTGTGTATTCAGATGTGGCCGTATCTGCAATAGAACGACATTGTCTAAATAAATGTGTCAATCAGAGAGAAGACTAGTTTTGCGAGGTGGTGACTAGTGCTTGAACGATTAATGTCTCCAAGATTTTAACCTCCAACCCGACCTAAGAGCCAGCAAACAGCTCCCCCTCCAAATTTCTCTATGCGAACTGAAGCCACATTTGATGATCTGAACATCACTCCTTCTCATGGCGGCAAAATCATTAAAAAAAAAAAATAGGCGTGCTACCCTGATTTCATTCCTGTACATGTTTTGCAAGTATTTTGATGGAATGTGCTCTGATGAATGCATTGCACTTCTACCCTCTCGACGTACACACCCTCGACAAACCCGCTTAGCAACAAAATCACGCCCCTTCACTGTAGAGGTCACCAAATGCCTGGAAACGATCTACTCTAATAGTTTCTTCCCTCGAACAGCTAAACTTCAAAATCTCCTTCCTGTTACCTGCTTTCCTGACTGTACAGACATGTAGAAGTTTAAATGTAATGTAAACCAGCATATTGCTCATCTCCCCTAAACATGGTCACAAATAGTATCCCTTCCGTAAAAGTGGTTGTATGCCTTGTTTAGTGTGAACATGAGTTATAAAAGAAATCGATTACAGCTGCTTATGTAGTGCGGAGAACAAGGCCCACTCTCTCTACCAGGCAATTAATTACTGCACATTTGTACAGTGTGTTATATGTTAAATACCTTACAGGTTATTATTAGTGTTATTTCATATTTTTCTTCTAGACTAGTTGGGTGATCATTTCAA
This sequence comes from Euprymna scolopes, assembly GCF_053919585.1. Classification (NCBI taxonomy): domain Eukaryota; kingdom Metazoa; phylum Mollusca; class Cephalopoda; order Sepiida; family Sepiolidae; genus Euprymna; species Euprymna scolopes. The sequence continues at coordinate 22,537,840 of NC_136517.1, forward strand.
GTGGTAAAGGAAACTAGAAAGCCATTAGCAAGTCAGACAATCCCCCTGCCTGAAATGAATTATGCCAGAAATCTTTCACTCTATAAGAAAAAGTCAATGATGGATACTTTTTCTAGGTCATCTGAAATGATAATTTATATATGAAAAATTAAATTGTTGGCGTAATTCTATTGTTTTATATGAATAACAGCATTTTCCGGTGTTGCCCGTTGGTTAGATGCGATTAAATATGATGTCTTGATGTATGCAGATTTCAAATTTATTAGAGCCAAGTCTCTATTGATTATTATATTGTACCTAATATATAGTAATTCCCTCCGGCGTGACCCGGTTGTAAAATACGCTTAAATATGTCTTAATTTATATAGTAGTGATTTCAAAATGTTTCTTTAAAAATGTGACCTAAGTGTCTTCAGCTAGAATCGGAACCAAAACATTTACCGTTCTGCTTTAGTCGTTAAATTTGAAAAGTTTGCTAGGGATTACGTCATGACGTAAAAATTTGAGGCAAACAAATATTGAATTTAATTATTATTATTATTATTATTATTATTATTATTATTATTATTATTATTACTATCATCATCATCATCATCATCATTATCATTATTATTATAGATAGATAGATAGATAGATAGATAGATAGAGAGATAGATAGATAGATTAGTACGAACAAGCTAAACGTAGCCTTTTCTAGCTCTTAAGCGAAACCATTTTAAGTGTTCTATCTAACGTTTTTAGAGGTAGAGAATCGGATCCGAAGTCGGAATGGGTGTGTGAGAGAGAGAATAGGTTTTCTTTTTTTATTTTCTATACAATGCTGCTTCAGCTGATAAGAAGAAAACCGAAACAAGACAAAAATCAAACGTTGTGTTTCATTACACAAGGTTGCTGTACGATACAAACGTTTGCTTTGTAACATCAAAACGCCCAAAAAACAATACGGATCTGTTTCGATGGTCGCCATTTTGTTTCATGTGACCTTTAGAATACGAAATGAAGAGAAGGATGTTTTTATTTTATTTTTATTAAATAGCAAGATGGTTGGTTCCCCTTTTCATTTCATTAAAAAAATTCTCGATTTTCATTAATTGCCAGTTAAAAACGCAGCCCGCTTATCTTAGTGTCTTAAAATATCGCCATTTTATTTTGTTGTTGTTTTGTTTGTTTTAGTGGGGATTTTTTGTTTTGTTTTTGTTTTGTTTTTGTTTGTTTTTTTATTCATAATAGAAAAGGTACACTTTATCTTTTTTCTGGGAAAACTCCACCAAAATGAAGAAAGAGGTTTTTTTTTATATATATATAAAAAAAGAAAACAAATCTTGCAACCGTTCAACAAACATATAAACGTGGAATAATTTATTAGTTTTAAAATACAGATTATACCATTTACTCTAATATGAGAACCGAACAATTTATTTACGTGAGAAGATATAATGCTCTTTCTATCTTTACCACTCACCCCCTCTCTCTCTCTCTCTCTCTCTCTCTCTCTCTCTCTCTCTCTCTCTCTCTCTCTCTGTATATATATATATATATATATATATATATATATATATATATATATATATATATATATGAGGGAGAGAGAGAGATGCAGACAGACAGACAGACAGAGAGAGAGAGAGAGAGAGAGAGGTCCCAACTAGTATTAAGGTAAAAATGCACTTTAGCATAATTAATTGAATTCGTTCAAAAATTATCGTAAACAAAATGAGCACATCAATGCAGTAGCGGGAATTAACTCAAAGGTAGATCTTAAAGATTCATAATAACGATTTCTAATTTCGAACCTCGCAATATTCAGTCACACTGATGAACACACACATATATATATATATATATATATATATATATATATATATATATATATATATATATATATATATATATATATATATATACTAACGGAAGTATCCGTCGTTGATTGAATTAAAAAAGTGCCTTCAAGAATGGATTCTGATTTAAATAACTTTTAAATTCTTTTTAAACTGGTGTTTATTTTCTACATACTTTCCGTGTCTTATATTCCCTTTCGTTTTAGAGATGTACAAGCAAACAGACACTCAGACGTTGAGCTTTATTACAGCGTCCTTATGATATACAGACCGACACACACAAAGACAGACCCAGCATTGCTTGGATCATCTTTATGGGAGTGTGGTGAAATTGCTCAATCGAACATACGGGGAACAGTAGTGGGAATCATTATTGACACAAATGTATGAATACTAATCAGACTTCCCCATTATAAGTGACCCCTATGGGGCCCCACCTCCGTTGGTGGGACTGAGCGATGTAACCCGTAAATCCCACCTTCGCATAGTGAGTTATCATGACAAGTTCCGTAACTCTACTCCAAACAGTGTAAGTTGCATGGGGTTCCCGGTCATAAGTGATACCACTGTAATTCCACCCTCGTTTGTTGATTTCTTTCCTTCCAAAGTCGTTGTAATAGTTTTGCTCATAATCATTTAATTCTTTACATCATAAACAATCTGTATAGACATTTCAACTATTCTTGAAACCTTTTTTTGGTATGCTGTGGGCATACAGCAAACCACACACTATTTGACATTTGCTTTCCTGATTACTTATATATATATATATATATATATATATATATATATATATATATATATATATATATATATATATATATATATATATATGATTGTTGAGCTGGATTAAATCCGACGATATGAAATAAAATGGAGGTGGAAGGACCTGGATACTCAACGTTTCGCCCGATTTATGCGGGCTTCTTCAAGAGGGATGGTCATTGACGCGAGAGTCGGAGGATTGGGGCTATATATAATGATGGGGGATAGCAAAGTGTTTTCCTTATGTAAATTAGATATCATATATATATATATATATATATATATATATATATATATATATATACATTTTATGAGAGAAAAAGATAAATAAATAAATTAGAGTAAATTAGTGTAGTGGATTACGTCTAAAAGTTAAAATATCGTAGATCTTGAAGAAGCCCGCATAAATCGGGCGAAACGTTGAATATCCAGGTCCTTCCACCTCCATTTTATTTCATATATATATATATATATATATATATATATATATATATATATATATATATATGTATATATATATATATATATATATATATATATATATATATATATATATATATATATATATATATATCCTTGCTTGCGGTCCTTACTAATGAAGCCAGACATGATTTCTGTTGCCGGGGTTCGAATATCTCGACTGATGTTAATCGTGATACTCTGCACTGATGATTCCCGAAAGGATGAAACACTGGGTCTGTAGGTATTTGATTATTATTATAATCAATAATAATGTCAGCCCTTTTAAGAAACTTGTCTCTTTATCGTTGAGCACTATCAGTTGTAATAAAAGTCGATCAACTTAGCTAATATGTGCAGATCGTCATATAATGATAAGATCACTCTGACTGACGCTAAAGGATTTAATGAGAATAAATGTTTAATTTCAACTGTCTATCTCGCGTTTTACGGTAGCCTAGTGATTTGGGTCCTTGTTAATGAAGCCAGATATGACCTCTGTTGCCGGGGTTCGAATCTCTCGACTGGCGTCAATCGTAACACCCTACACTGATGATTCCCGAAACGATGAAACACTAGTGTCTGTAGGCATTTAATAATTTTTTTTTACATGGGGGTCACCACTTATCAAGGCCGAAGGCCACTTAGGGATAAGGGTTATTGCGTGTACAGTAATCAATGAGATAGTATTGTAGTAATCATTAGTATTGGGGGTTATGGTAGTGTATCTTACTTAAGGAGGCGGTTTGTCAGGAGTTTGTTTACTTTATGTTGGACTTAAAGACGTCCAAGTTGTAGTCAGGTGGGAAACAGGCAAGCGGCAGAGAGTTCCACTGGCGTGCAGTTCTAAGAAAGAAGCTTTGCTCATGGAATCTACGTTTGGATTTAGGCACATATAAAGAGTGGGGAAAATTATTGACAGTAGTTTCAGCCAGACGGGTGTTTCTCGTGAAAGATTGGCGAGGGGGGACGAGGGATTTGAGCTCAGACGAGCACCTGCTATGGAAATAACGATAAAATAAGGAAAGGCTCGCAACTTATATATCAAAAATAAACAAATAAACGTTTCTGAATTTTTGAGATGAGGATTGGATACATGTATTATTATTCTTCGGACTACTGTTTTGGTCGATATAACCTCCGACCTTCTTCAGGTGTATCTTATCGAACTCGGAAATGTTTTTGTCGAGCTCGGGAATTTGGACGGAATTTCGAGCGGAACCCTTTATTTACTTCACGGGGCTGGATAGAAGTTAATTCGCAAATGTATTTTTCGGTCTCCCACACTGAAGATTGAACCTTCAACCTTCAGGAGAATATCAATTTTACAATTGATTTTTCCCCCAGTACTCTAACCACTGCGCCACGGGTCCTTGCGGACCCGAGTTCGACAAGATACACCTGAAGAAGGTCGGAGGTTATATCGACCGAAACGTTCTGAAAATGACAATCAAAATGATAACAGTAGTCCGATGAATAATAATACATAAACAAGTAAAATTTTCATAAAAATAAATAAAAATGAAAAACAAACCGAAAATTTTAATTACAGAGGGAAATGATCTTTAGGTAAAATCAAGAAACGAAGAAAAGTTTTTTTTAATATATATATTTATACATGTGTGCATTTTTTTTAATATATATTTATACATGTGTGCATTTTTTTTAATATATATTTATACATGTGTGCATTTTTTTTAATATATATTTATACATGTGTGCATTTTTTTTAATATATATTTATACATGTGTGCATTTTTTTAAATATATATTTATACATGTGTGCATTTTTTTAAATATATATTTATACATGTGTGCATTTTTTTTAATATATATTTATACATGTGTGCATTTTTTTTAATATATATTTATACATGTGTGCATTTTTTTAAATATATATTTATACATGTGTGCATTTTTTTTAATATATATTTATACATGTGTGCATTTTTTTTAATATATATTTATACATGTGTGCATTTTTTTTAATATATATTTATACATGTGTGCATTTTTTTTAATATATATTTATACATGTGTGCATTTTTTTTAATATATATTTATACATGTGTGCATTTTTTTTAATATATATTTATACATGTGTGCATTTTTTTTAATATATATTTATACATGTGTGCATTTTTTTAAATATATATTTATACATGTGTGCATTTTTTTTAATATATATTTATACATGTGTGCATTTTTTTAAATATATATTTATACATGTGTGCATTTTTTTTAATATATATTTATACATGTGTGCATTTTTTTTAATATATATTTATACATGTGTGCATTTTTTTTAATATATATTTATACATGTGTGCATTTTTTTTAATATATATTTATACATGTGTGCATTTTTTTCAAAAATTTTCTCAATACTTTTAATCTTTAATATATACTCTCTTTAGGACCTAACCACATAGCTTTTAAAATTTATCTGTATATTATTAATACTGTCTCTTTATAAGACATCATTAACATAGTTGTGATTATTATTACTGTTATACTTGTTATAGCTAGTAGGAGTACTAATGCAAATAGCACCTTTATATCTTATATCTCGCTATCGTTTTTATTATTACTAGCCTGGATGCCCGGATGTTTGGGGGGGGGGGTGTTGAGCAAAAAAATAAAATAAGTTGTAGTAGGCAGGCAGGCTCGAACCCGTTACGCAAGGCGGAAAAGAAAGTGAAGGTGTGTGTAAGGATGTTGGTTGAGCAAAAAAATGAGAGGAAAATTGCGCACGCAAAAAAAATATATATATATGTGTAGTAAGCAGGCTCGAACCCGTAATGCGCCAGAGGAAAAAGAGGTGAAAAAAAAACGGTCTTACCGATGTGCCTACCGTGGTTGTGAAGTCGCATGCGGTCGAAATAACGCCATTTAATATTCTGGGCCAATTTTTCGATATTTGTCGTCCGAAGGGTCGGGCTTCATAACTATACCGCCTCTGCCGAAAGTTTTAGACAGACATACAAACATATCTACTAACACATACATACATACATACATACATACATACATACATTTAAACAGACAGGGGATATTTGTATTATCTCCTAAATCAGCACTGTTTGGGTCCAGTGGCAAGAAGTCCAGGATGACTGGAAACAATGCCGAGATAAGCGGAGAGCATATACATCACCTGGAAGTCCCAAATGGTCACCGGTTTGGTACATCTATAAACTAACTCATATTAAAACGTAAAGAAACGGATTTATTTTTAGTCGATTATCTAGTCACGTGATCAGAAATAATGTGTTAATTCCCGTTACCTTTTGACAATCATCTGCAGCAGAAAAGATATGTATTCTGCTTTCAGGTGCGCATTCTATAATGCACTCCTGGTTTCGATAACTGTATATGCTTCTGGGGCGTGAAAAGCAGAGGATGAACGCAGGTTCTCTTTATTTAAAAATGACTGTTTTAGAAACATTGTTGGCAAAAACCGTCTGGATCATTGTAGGATAATTCAAATAAAAGATACTGTTTCGTTTCGAAAGACATAATCAAGATTATCAAGAAAAGGCGAATGGTTCGGCTATGTTGCCAGAGGAAATCAGGAAAGCAATGCATTACATGAGTCTCATCATATTCACAAAACTCTTTATACAAATTTATTACCTAGTTATAAATTCTCTAAAGATAAATGAGATAATAAAACAAGATAGAATTATATCTACGAATCCTCGTGAATACATGAATTGGGTAACTTGCCAGTAATAGCATTCAAGCAATTATTTCCCGGGGAAAAAAGGCCGAAAGTACTCGGCTGACCCGATCCACATGGTGTAGAGCTTAATTTTCATTGCAAAGCATCGAACAAAGTAAAAGGATTCCTTTCAGACAATCTGCGAAGATCCTCTGGAGATTATGTAATAACGGATTATGTTAAAGGATTATCGTCTGAGGATTATTTAGCAAACTAAAGCAAGCTATGTGGACATTCGCGAACTCCTATCAATTTTGGCGGGAGAGTTTTACTTTTTCTTTATCTCCTTTCCTTCTTTAACCTCTCTTGTTTTCGTTCATCTTCTTTTTGTTTAACAGATCGAAAATAATAGAAAAGAAACTTCGTTGATAGGAGTTCTGTTTAGCTTTAGATATAAGGAACGTTTTTTGACTTGGTTGTAACTTTTTTATTACACTTTCGCCCCAAACAAGGCACATTGCCACTTTGATGTAGAGGGCTACTATCAGAGACATAAGTTAAAGGGATCTTATGTAGGGAGTTGAGCAGTAAGATGTCTGTTCACATTACACTTGAACCTCTACATGCCAGTACAATTGTGGAAGCAGGAACCCAGAAAGGAATTCCAAAGTCTAGCAGTTCTGGGGAAGAAACTATTGGAGGCGGCTTTATTACATCTAGGGATCTTTACTGTCTAGGGGTGGGACTTTGGTGCTTGTCAGGTTTGTCGAGGGTATTTACGTCGAGGGGTTCGTCGGAGCATTCACCATTAAAATATTTGTAAAACAGGCAGAAGGATTCTACATTTCGTCGATAGGACAGAGGCTGAAGCTTAGATGACAGACCAGGAGCTATCATGTTGGCGACTCTCTTTTGAACCCTGTTCAGGAGTGAGAGACTAGTAGCAGATGCACCAGCCCATCTGTGACAACAATACTCCATACATGGGCGAATGGTGGCCTTATAGAGGTACGGGATATTTTCAGGCGTAAGTAACTTTCAAGAAGGGTAGAGAGAGCCTACTTTCTTCGCGTCAGCCTTGGCAATTCTCTTGATGTATCTGTTCCAACTCATACGTTCTTGATATAAAGGAGGGAACCAAAGATCAAAGATCGGTCAAGATCCGTTATGTCAAAAAGAGTCGCCAACTTCATAGGTCCTGAACTGTCATCTAGGCTTCAGCCTCTGTCTCATCGACGAAATGTGGCATCCCTTTGTCTGTTCTTCAAGTATTTTCATGGTGAATGCTCTGACGAACTATTAGCCCTTGTGTCCCCTCAACGTAAGTACTCCCGACAAACCCGACAAGCAGCAAAGTTCTACCCCTACACAATAGAGGTCCCTAGGTGTAAGATAGCCTTCTACCCTAATAGTTTCTTCCCCAGAACTGCTAGACTTTGGAACACCCTTCCTGGATTCTGCTTTCCCAACTGTACTGACATGCAGACGTTCAAGTGTAATGTGAACAGACATCTTGCTGCTCAATTCCCTACATAGTATCCCTGCAACTTATGTCCCTGATAATAGCCCTCTACCACAAAGTGGCACTGTGCCTTGTTTGGGGTGAAAATTGAATTTAAAAAAAAATAAAATAAAAAATAACAATAGAACAGAGAGAATATATCGCTTATGAGATACAGCTTGTGTAGAAAATAGGAGATCGTGTTCGCAAGATTATTAAGCAAGTTTTGCACTTTGTCAAGATAAAAAAAAAGGGGTGCTCTTAACGACATATCCACATATATAGCATCTGTAATGATGAGAACGATACAAATATGTTCTCGATTCCAATGCAAGTACCGCTTCTGTTCTAAAATACCGATTCCGATACAATGACCAATTCTGTCCTAAATTCTCAATTACTGCAGTCTTGCGAACATATCCTATTTTCTACACAGGCCACCATTCTCCCATGTGTGGATTATTGTTGCCACATCTGGGCTGGTGCATCTACGACTAGTTTCTCCCTCTTAGATAAAGTCCAAAAAAGGATTTCCAATCTAATAAGTCCTTCTTTGTCAACTAGTCTCGACCCCCTGTCCCATCGCCGCCATGTTGCATCCCTGCCTTTTTTAGAAGTATTTTAATGGAATGTGCTCTGGTGGAATCATTGCACTTGTGCCCCCTCGACGTACATATCCCTCAATTAGCAACAAAATCACACCCCTTCACTGTTGAGGTCCCTAAATGTAAGAAAGTGTTCTGTGCTAATAGCTTATTCCCTAGAACAGCTAGATTTTGGAATTCCCTTCCTGCTACCTGCTTCCCAAACTGTACTGATATGCAGAAGGTCAAATGCAACGTAAACCAACATCTTAATCTTTTATAGGCATGGTCCCAATTAGTAGCCCCTTACGTTCAAGTGTCAATATATATATATATATATATATATATATATATATATAATTACCGATTTTGATTTTTTTTAATATTGAGCTATAGCGTTTCGTTTTTGTTTTCTTTGTTTTGTTTTTGTTTTGTTTTGTTTTTTTTGCTTTTTTTTAATTCTGGATTACGGTAGAAACACGTGTAATCTGTGCATATATTTTCGTTAAATACATTTTAGTCCTCACATTCCATGGGCGATATTCACGACAAAGGGGAAAGAATTTCTGTTTTCTGGGCCAGTACATCACACAAATAGATCTTTCTAACTATTTCTTCTCAAATCTGTTCCCCGTAATTTATCTAAAATAATAATTAGATAAACTCGTTGTGAGATTTTCAACTAGATTTTTAACTTTTACCATTTTTCTTATTTATCTACATGTGCCATTTTGCCTGTGACATTTTAACGTGCTATTTCTTCCGTGTAATTTTCATCCGGATTCGGTCTTGTAATGCATACATTTTTTTCTGGTAATTTAAAATCTATAAATATTTGTCATTATACCATTCGTAATTTACCATGGAAAATTAAATTTCCAATAAAAAAATTTTTTTAAAGTTTTTAAAAAAAATACGATTTCTACTAATAAATAAATAAATAAAATAAAAATAAAATAAAAGAATCGGTTTTGAAATTAGGCTAATTTTTTTCCGATTCCGGTATCGATTCCAATATCCCTAAAAAGCTCCAAATTTTTCGATTCCGATTAATAGTTCTAACACTAGGGAGTAGTATTCCATCTTAGGCCTTATCTAACTCTTATACACAAGTACAGGAATGTGTCAGAAGAGATTGCTTTATCAAGTGTTAGAATTGTCCAAGCATTTTACCTTACGTTGTATACCAGAAACTTTTGAATATAATAAAATCATCAGAAAAAAATATATATAACGAAAATAAAAAAGAAATAACGACCTACCGTAACAATTTCTGTTCTATTCATTTTTTTAAGTGAAAATAAAAAACAAGTTATATATATATATTATTTTTTCAAATAATTTTTGGTCAAATAAAAATTGAACAAAACTAACAAGAAAGTCACTTTTTTTTTCATATTTTTAAAATAAAAAATAAAAAGCACTTTTTGTCTGTTTTTCATGTATTTTATTTTGTTGCTTTTTTTGTTTTATTTTTATAACTAATATAAAGTAAACATTTTTGTTATTTTGTTTTTTTTTTCATGAATATATATATATATATATAGTTTTTTTTTCTTTTTGTTGCTTTTTTTTTGTTTTGTTTTTTAGTTTTTGTTTTTTGTAAGGTGGGGTTGGGCAACCTACTTTTTTTAATTAAATTAACACAGCCGGGATATTGCCTTAGGATTAGCTAGCCTTTTCCACGGTCGCATCAGACGATGTTAAAGTGGGGTGAGAAGAGACAACCGATGTGGAAGAAACTTCTCCAACCGGGTAGCTTTCCAATATATGGTTTAAGATGGAGACGAAAGGATCTTTACCAAATTTCTGTCTCCACATAAACTCCAAAAGATAACCGCCGAGAAGATCCCGGTTGGTCTCGTTGATTTCCCCCCCCCCCATATTTCCCTCAAAGATCATGTTCCTTTGTCGCGCATTGATCAGATTACAGTCAAATCTGAGCGCGTGACGTCATGTTCCGAGCAAAGTCGACCGGACGGTTAGTTACGCCTGGTTCAGATTCTGCACAAGTACCCAGGAATATGTCAGAAAAGATGTACTTTATCAAGCGTTAGAATCACCCAAGCAATTTATCTTAGGTTTTATACCAGTTGGTAAAAGTGACAAAATAACCATTTTACCAGCGATCGTAGGTTAATCACTCCGAAGAAATTCTAAAAAAACAATATCTGATGTGATGGCTGCTGTTTTCTTGGGGATTCTAAAGGAGACATGAAGAAAAAAAAACGTTTTCATTATTATTAAATCACCAGTTATCAAGGTAAAAAGCCACTAGAGGATCAGGGTTACTGAGACGCAAATGATTGTCAGCCGAAAGACGAAGAACACTATGGGTGTACTAACATTGATCAATGGTATAATTAGCTGTTTCTTTGTCTTATCGAATTACAGGACAAGAATTCATATAGTCTGGTGGAGTAATATTACTTTGAGAAGGTGCACCATTCCTCGTATAAGGCAGTGTGGGTTGGCAACGAAAAATCTTTTTTAGACTTCGAATACTTTTTTGTATATTGAATATTTAGCCAAGGTTTACATACTAGGTAGCCCTGACACACCCTTGTACAGAGAAACCGGGAGTATGGTAGACATTCAAATTTTCGTGAAAAACCGAAGCGGCCAACTATGAATTTGAATTGCTGCTGCATCCGTTTTACTCACCATTCTTAACGCCATCTGACTTCTTCCTACACTGAAATCCTACCTGCGAAGTCACTATATTCTAAAGAATAAGGTCATATGTGATGCAGATTGCAGTATGGAGGAATCGGATGCTATTTTCTTCCGTGGTGGAGTTACAATTATTAAGCATCATTTTTGAGACAAGTAAAATTTTATGGAAATCGCTCCAGGCAATGCATGAAGCCACTAGATGCAAAAAGCTAAAAAAAAAAAAAGAAAGTTACAAAATCAAAATCAAGATTAAAAAAACTAGCCAACGACAAGTGTTAGATAAATAGATTCCAAATTACAGCAATTATTCTCCCTTTGTCAGAAACATCGCTCATGGAATGTGAGGTCTAAAGGACAAAATAAGCGGTGAGAGTTATGAAGCTGACGAAGGTAAACTCAAGGTTCACTTTATGCTCCCAAGAATTGATTTAAAGAATGGAACGATTTAATTGTCGCCAGATGACATGATTCCATTTCCGTTTGATGAAAACCGGTTTTCTGATTTTGTTGCAGACCATCTACTAGTTGGCCAGTTGTGTATAAATGCCAAGAGCGATAGGGGCCTTCTATCATGTCTAAAAGTGACACAATGTTTAACAAGCGAGAGCGAAGATACGACGTTGTACAATTCATGCTCTCTACCGAACCAATTTATGACAACAGGACCATTGCCAGCACCCTCAAAATGCATCGCTGGGTTGCCACGAATTAAAATGACGTGCTCAGGGTGACGAAAACAAAGTTTCTAGCCACGGCTATGGTCTTTGATGTGCCTCCATGTGAAGGCCACATCATGCCACTTCACATCTTCGAAGTCGACTTGAAAATCTAGATGTGCTGAAGAGTTTAGTGATCTCTGGTGCAATCAGGTGGCCGCTGGCAGACCTTGGATTCAGAAGGAGTGCTACGACTTTGTACCCTTCTCTCACTATCCCTCTCCTCCCCCGACCTTAATCCGCTGGACTATTTATTTGGTCATACATTGAAAACATCACCAACATGACCTCCTACAACACCAAAGCCAGCCTGATCGCCGCCATCTACTGGCGCTTGTGGAAAAGGCATGCTTCCAGTTCCGGGCCCGGATCGAGGTGGTGATTGAGTCTGAAGGCGGCTACATTGAATAGATGTCAGCACTACTCCATAATGAAACTACGTGAACTGATTTTTTCAATAAACGTTTTAAAATAATGCTGTAGTGTTGTTTTCTTTAGGGCGACACTTTTATCGTTCCAACATGCATATATATATATATATATATATATATATATATATATATATATATATATATATATATACTGAAAACACTTATCGCTCCCAACTAATTCTGGACGAGACTTATCATTTTTAAACATCCATCGTATATGAAACGGCGAGCCAAAGTATACGTAAATTCAGGAACGGCCATCTTCCTCAAGTAAACACAGAAATGATAAAACCTGATTACTTGACCCATTGTGTTTCGTTTGACATTCACAAAAGCATTCATGTCGATTCATGTTGATAGAACCAAGATGTCTGCCCTTTCCTTGGCGCCGCCCTTTCTATTTCGGCCTTTGAATTCGGCAATTCTGCTTCTACCTTTTCCCCGTCCCTCTTTTCGTATTACAAAAAAATAGTTTTCCTTTTTTTTTCTGACTGTCCGAGAAAAAAACTTTTTATTTCAAACGTTACTGTTTCTCGAAGAATAAACATTTGTAAATAAAGTCAGAATTTGTTGTAAGCGTGTCTGTTTACACACACATAGACATACACACATACACACACATATATATATATACATTTACTATTATATAAAAGTCACTTTGTGTGTGAGAGTTTCTTTCTTACTGAGCCTATCTTTGGCAAATTTCACACAGAGTTAATTTATATATCTGGCAGTGCTCTAGGTTATGGTTTGTAAAGAAATTCATTCGATAAGTATCGAAAATCGAAAAAATCCGATCTTAAAAATACTCCTTCTCTCTTATAGATAAAAAAAAATTAAGGAAGATTCTTTTACAGGGGAATATTTTACGTTACACCGACCAAGGAAAATAATAAACTTTCAGCAAATCATTTCTTCTTATATAACAGACATCTGGAGATATAGCTCAGTGTTAGTGAATTCGACTACAGATCGAATTTTCTCCGTCTCAAGCCCAGGTATGCCTTCGGTGGTGCTGAAAACGAATATCACAGTAAAATTTGTTTAATGATGTGAAGAAATTAATAGATGACCAGAAAGTGGGTGCTCATCTTACATTAAATTTATATAGGAAAGTGATCCCCCACTTTTTGAAAAAGTAATTTTTTATGTTATAAAAACTACTTATCTGCCCCAAATTTAAACATAATATTCGTTTTCAGCACCACGGAAAACCATTAAAAGTCGCCATTTTAAAGTTTATGGGGGAGTTGGAAAGAAACTTGACATTAACCAACAAAAATTAAGACCTGGTTTTTTGTGTCCTAATACGTTTAAGCAGTCTTTATAAATAATATGGAAGAAGAAATTTTGAAAAAAAAATTAACATTTTAGCGTGGGGGATAACTTTTCTATATAAATTAAACATAAAATGAGCACCCACTTTTTGGCCACAAAGCGGTCAACCAGACATGTCATCTCTAGCATTTTTTCAAATTTGGTGATCGAGGCGGGGTGGGTGGATAAAACATAACAAATACAAAAAATCTAAATTTTTTGTAGTAGGGGGGAATTACATTTGAAACATAAAATAATGATAAATTTAATTAATTTTATGAAACCATTCTGTACTTTCACCTAACAATTTTATAAACAGAACGAACCCCAAAATATGACAAATTCAATTTTTTGGGGGAGGATTACATTAGAAATATAAAATGACGAAAAATGTCATTTAATTGTTTTTGGAATTAATTTTTGGTAGATCTTTCTTTTTTTTCTTTTTGTTTTTGCGATCGCACGGGCATTCGCTGCTATTTTTATTGAAACAAAAGTTGTAATGATTTATTTTTAATTATCTTTTCTTTGGGTGGGGTATTTCCAGTGCTCAATATCCGGAGAATAGTTTCTTCTCTTTGTAGCTGAAATATCCGGTGGAGAGGGTATCACGTACTTCTTTTTTGGGGCGATTACATTTACATGTTTTCATCCGTTCTTTTATTTTTGTTGTGGGGTATCCGCGTTGGCCACGATGAAAATGATTAGTATACAGGTGTGTTTCAAACAGAACTTCATGTCAACCCAGGCAACGCTGGGTACCCATGCTCGTACATATATAAAGAAGGTTTAGATAAATAAAATTAATACATTAATTACACGAATTTCAAAAAATTTGAGTGCGGTCGTTTCTAAAACGATGTGGAAAATTATATTTTGTATTATACTTTAGATTGTTCCAAAACGTTACTTAAGCGTCTCTCATACCATCTATATATATAAAAGCGAAAATGTATGTATGTATGTGTGTATGTTTGTGTGTCAGCTAAAAACTTTCGACAAACACGACAATAATTCACAAACTCGGTATCATATCGAAGCTCCATCCTTCGTTCGAAAAATATCGAAAATTGGCCAAAAACGTTCATTTTTTTTTCACCCCGAAATCGAAAATTTTCGACTGGAGGGGGTCAACAAAAACGGTCTTCTCGATACGACGGCCGGTTCTACGCATACGTCAGATGACGTCATGACCTGATTTACTTTAAATAGTTGAAAAACTGAAGTAATTTCATGTATGTCGCGTTAATTAGATTAGCGCGGTGGTTCATTATCGTTTTGGGTTCGAATCGGGGTGTGAGACGTCTTCTTTTTTTCTTTCGATTTTTTTAATTTAAATATTGAACCAGTATTATTCAAGCCATTTTTCACGTAACGTTTGTTTTTCTGTTTCTTTCTTTACTTCGCTTATCCACCCCCGACCACACACCCAAAAACACCCGGGTACCCACCGATTTTTTAACTAAATTAATGTTCGTTTTTCTGTTTTCATCGTTCGTTTGCCTTACATTAGTTTTTTGTGCGTGTTTTTTACTCGCTTAAGTGTAAACGTTGTTTTCTTTTTTTACTTCGCTTATAACAAACAAACCTACGTCGTCGTCGTCGTCGTTGTCGTCGTCGTCGTCGTCACCTGTCAATTTGGTTCTTACTTAAATAAATTCAAACATCTTTCACTAACTCTTTCTGGCTGGCCGATTTTATTTCCAAACTTCGCCTCAGGGCTTCGGGTTCGATCCTACCCCCCTCCCCGGGTTCTTTTTTATTTAACACCACACACACCACACACACCTACAAACATCCGGGCAACGCCGGGTACCCCCGCTAGTCAGGAATAAAGGTGAATCAAGAATAAACATTGTGTTTGTATGAGGAAAGACCCATTAATCATGCTGTGGAAGATATTCGCCTGACTCTTACGCTGACTTTAAGTATAAAGTAAGTAGCTCACAGCACATGGCACCAATGTTCTAACGTCGATTTTGCACGTGTGTTTGGATAAAGTCGACTGGTGTATTCCAGTCCGAAAATTCAAATTCGTGACTTTTGCAGTATGTACAACAAAACGAAAAAGTGGTAAAGAAGCAAATATAAGGCAAATAAATGTTACCAAAGGCAAGATAAGTTACTCTTATACCTACCTGGACAAGTAGTGCCGTGTTGGTAAGTGAAACCGACAACAAGATAGTTGACAAGAACATGACATCTTCGGAGTGTCGGTAACGGTTCAAAACTCGAAAAATAAACAAAACACTGATCAGAATTCGACCGATTGTCACCGTAATATGTCTTGGGTGAATTTCTATCGAGATTTAGGCGTGTGTCTGAAGCTAAATGGAATTTCCATGAACGAAGTTTCTTTCCTAATACTTTCGTTCTGTTGAACAAACTATCACGGAGCTGCTTTCTAACTTACTGCAACATGGTCATCTTCAAGTCTAATGTTAATAAATACGTGTTCATCTATACTTTTAAATAATCCAATAATAATGATAATAATCAATAATCAATAATAATCAAAATTCCAGAAAACTAAAAAGTGGACCTTAGGTTTACTTTCGCTTCCCTTATTATGTTCCTTTTATCCTCACATTCTATGAGCGATGTTTCTGACCTAGGAGGAAAAATTGCCGTTTCTTGGGTCGGGATCTATCCATCTAAAACTGAACATTGGTAGTTTTTGTTTTTGAAATAGTATTTTTCTTAGCTTCTTACATCAAGTTGCCTCATGCCTTGTCTGGGGCGATTTTCATAAAAGAATCTTCTACTCATTCCACTCGTTGCTTCCAATCCTGTTATGGTATTGTTCAACAGACAATCGCCAATCTCTTTTATCCTTATTTTAACCCTTATTTTCAAGTTGACTCCGCTATCGCTGCATAGGGAATCCTTAGCAAGTATTTCAAAGCAGACTTCATAAGTTGGAGACAAGACACCTTCCCGTAAAACGTTAACAACATATACTCGCCAAGCTGAAACAATCGCCAACGACTTTGTTCATTCCCTATCTGTGCCCAAAATTAAACGAAAGTTTCATGAGCAGAGTTTATTTTCTATAACTGCCCGTTTGTGGAACGCAATACCGTTTGTCTGCTTTCTGAATGACTATAACATGGTCGTCTTCAAGTCTAATCAGAATAAATTCCTATTGAGTCATCCATTTCGATAATCTAACCCTACCTAAGTTCCACCATAACTGATCTTATATACTCTATCGTTATTTCTATCGAAGACAATGGACTGTGCCCTCTTCTTAGACATTCAAAACAAGAATTTGTTTTCCTATCACAGCAAAAAGAAACTTTCCTGTCTCTCTATATATGCCTAGCCTCAAGGAGAATTTCCATGAAAAGAGTTTCTTTCTCAGAGCTTTTCGCTTATTGAACGCATTACCAAGGGACTGCTTCCTTGATGACCACAACAAGGTCGCTTGGAAATCTAAGGTCAACAATTTTTTTTCATAAACCGCCCCAAATCGAACGCAGTTTATATAATTGAGTGCTCACATAGTGTTCTTCATCTTTCGGCTGACTATCATTTGCGTCTCATCTCTACGCTGTACTATTTTTACGCTAGGTTCTCGACTGAAGCTTAAACTGAACATAAGCTCAAATCTGCTGGGCTTTTTTTTTCAGCCACTCACAGCACAAGAAATATTCACCACTACGAGGTGTCTTCAATAAGTTTTCAGGCCTTTTCGTATAGGCACTTTTATTGATAGTACACACATGAAACTCTAGTCCCCTTCGAAATAATCTCCTCCGGTTGCAATGCACTTGTATCGTTCTTACAACTTCTGGAAGGCTACATGGAAATTGTTTTGTGCAGCATGTAACTGATCCTCGTCACAGTCTCTTTCGTCTCCTTAATTGTTTCATAATGACAGCCTTTAAAGTTTTCTTGGAGCTTAGGGAATAACCAAAAGTTACAGGAAGCAAGGTCTGGACTATAGGGAGGGTGAGGAACTGTCTTGATGCCCATTTTGGTCAAATAGTATCTATCAAGAATGGAACACTATTCGGACAAACTTTGCACAAATCTTCTGCATCTTCAGTTCCTCGCGAATACCTGTGTACAGTTTCTACACTGACATCAAACTTTGCACTTATTGTCTTTATAGACACATGACGATCCTTAGCCATGAAATTCTTTATTTGATCAATCAACTCTGGCGTTCTGACTTCCTTACTCCTCTCACATTTCTCATCATCCCTCACAGACTCCCTGCCTTCTTTGAATCTCTTATGATACTCAAAAATTGATGATCGATTCATGCAAATGGTCCAAAAGCAGTCTAAAACATCTTATACGTATCTGTGGGATTTTTTAAATAGAATTTTATTGCATATCGTTCTTCTAAAGTGTCCTCACGTCCAAATTGCATTTTTCGAAATTCATCAGCTGTGACAATCAGACTTTAGTAGGGTGCATCATAATTTCTGCTGTAGCTGTTCGTTTGAACCTGAAATAATAATACTTGGTCAGTTATCTCATAAGATGCATAGCAATAACATACTGATTTTTTTTTACACAGTTGTCACCACTTATCAAGGCGCGGAAACCACTCAGGGATAAGGGTTATTGCAAGTACAGTACGTTAGTGTGGAGATTTTATGAAGTGTTTACTTAAGGGGGCGGTTCATTAGGAATTTGTCAACGTTGGACTTGAAGACATCCAAGTTGTAGTCAGGTGGGAAGCAGGCAGACGGAACAGAGTCTATGACAATTTTAATGCCTGTAAAAGAAAAGTCTGGAAACTTATTGAAGGCACCTCGTATATCTTCACGCGTCATATAAACAGTAAATCACATTATTTTTATCTCCCATTTTACCTGTTTTATTTCGAGACAATGTATGTGCCTACGACACACTCCGACAAGATTTTTCACCCACAAGTTACAACACATAGCGATATCATATATACACACTGATAACCCAATACATATAAACAGTTGATACACAAGTTCTTTCAATAACAAAATGAGCACGCTAATATACAATGATTTTCGTGTTTTCAAATAGGATTTTTCTAAAATGGGAATGTGGACAGCCATGTTGTTTTAGGTGCTGGCAAATCGACCTTGTATCCGAAAGGTGTATGGTTAATCGTCTGGACAATGTGTTGGTCGTGTGTCCAATGTAGCTATTGGTGTGTGGGGGTTTCATATTTAAGGATGACGGGGACATATATCACGATGACATGCATACAAAGAATACAAAGATAGTGATGAGAGAGAGAAGACATTTATAAATATATATTACAGTTCTTTAAACACACATTAGAGGAGAAGAGGCATTTATAGACATTACTTGTGATGGAGGAGATGGGACACATAACTTGGAAGGGTTTATAAAGTTCATTATAATATGATAAATACACTTACCTTTCGTTCGTGATGAAGGATGACACAAGACACAGTTACAATATAATGATAAATTCTTTATTCATCTGATCGGCCGGTCGATGACGTCAGGAATTCAGCTTGTATCTACATGCTCAATCTTCTACCCTTCGCCTCTAAGGGGACTCTCCTTTGACTGTCAACTCTTGGCTGATCAACTCTCTGGTTGACTTTCTCTGGCTCACTGTCTAAAATCCGAACCCATAAAATGGAGAAATGTCCTGTGTCTATGACGTCAGAAGTGTGTTTTTCAAACGTGACCAATTTCACGTGACTTTACATATGTTTGTCCAATACACTTTTGACAAACAAAAGAATCCTCAATTCTAATCTAACCTATTTTTAAACAATACAATTTAATTTGCATTGTTCATTCTTTTACTGACATATTTAATATTCAGATTTCTAAAAGAATTAACAACAGACTTAATTTCTAACATTCCGTTTCTTAACTTTGCCTACAGGGTTCGATTCTAGGCTTATTCTAATCTCATTTTCACTTATCTAATATTTTTCTTATTTACATGTAAAGGGTACAGCCCTTTTCCGTGTAACATTTCTATTCTTGGAGATGCATTCTCTCAATGGCATTTGAATTGGTTGTCCTGGAAGTGTTGTTTTTAATTATAAGGTTAGCAGTTGATAATTTCTCTGTAGTAGATTATAAATCTGATCTTATTATTATTGACTGGGGATATATATCGAGTTATTATATTCCTTAGTACCTTTTCATTTGATTTAAGTGGTGTAGCTGTTTGCGATAGAATATATTGGTGGGGTGGGATTGTTAATTTTGTTATTATTAGTTTAGTCTAGGTTTCTAATTGTTAGTTTCATTTGTTTATTGACTAAGAAATTGAAGAATTGGTTATTAATTAAGATCTGCTTGATATTTTATTAATTCGCTCGAGAATATTTTTTTTATTTGTGAAGATCAATTTGGCTCGATTAATTAGATTATGTATAATGGCGTTTTTTATCGGTATGGACTTCCATCTTTAAAGTTTAAGATACAGGAATTGGTTGCAATAGTCTTTTTATACTAAAGAGTGGTGCTGGAGTTTATGAGAACGTCACAATATGGAATACTATTGTTTGTATTTAATTCATAAGTGAAGATTTGTACGGAGTTTGTTTGAAAATTATTATTTAGTTTTATATTTCGTTATTATTGTCAGCAAGAATAAAAATATCGCCGACGTACCTAACGATCTTTAATAGTATTAAATATTTTATTGTCCAGGTTGAATATATAAAAGTTGTTAAAAGTGGGTCCCTGTACGGAACCCATTGATGCTCCATCGATTTGTGTATAAATGCTGCCTTTATGAGCATAAAAGGGACTTCGGTTGTAAACATTAGTAATAATTTTTTTTATGATTATAGGGTTAATTATCAGTGGAGGGAGAGAGGAATTATTGCATATGCTGTCCATGATAATTTCGTGAACTGGGACGTTGGTGGAAAGGCTTTCTACATCTAGTAAGGCGGTGATTTTGTTATTAACTTTTGTTGTTTGGAGAATTTGTATACGTTCTTCGGTAGATTTTACGCTGTATTTTCTTTGTAGATAAGACGTTATAAGATCATTGATTGTGTTGGTTAAGGTATAGATAGGGGTTGTGGTTAGTTGTGAAATAATGGGGTGGAGGGGAGAGTTGCGTTTTGAAGACGACTGAAGAAAATCTGTTGAAACTACTTGGGAGAAAATGACTAGGGAACCTTCCATAAAAATGACTGTTCGAAAAATGGAAATGGAAAAATTACAAAAAAGATTATTAAGCAAAAACACTCCGTACTATATAAAAATATCTGTTTGAATATATATACATATATATATATATATATATATATATATATATATATATACTTAACATCCTAGACAATCGTAGAGACACTGTCATAAATATATATATATATATATATATATATATATATATATATATATATATACGATATACATAAATAATTTTTACTGACGACATATGTTAGTTATGCAACCGTTATATATACCCAATATATAACACTAGAACTGTCCGCCTGTTGAACTCTGTTCTGCTGGCTTGCTTTCCATCTGACTACAATATGGTTGTCTTAAGTCTAATGTAAAGAAGTTGTTGTTGAGATGTCCTCTTAAATAAATAGACCATAGCCAAGTCCCATCATTAAATAATCAAATTCTACTGAATTTACACCATAAACGTCTACTATACTGTTGTTCCGGTGATCTTTGAACACTCATTAATCCTTATTCTCGAGTGGCCTTCGGGCCTTTATAAGAGGTGATCCCCTTGTAAAATAAAACACAAATTTGTCGCATTCTGATAGCGCGCGGTTCTCTGCATGGCTGGTACATATCCAGAGTTTATTGCCGATTTCGTTGGTTTATGAAGGTGCAAAAGTATGGCGTTGTGGCTGGTTGTTCAAATTACGTTCATCCAGTCTATATGAATGTTTGCATGTACTTTTGTCGCTGGCACAAATACACACACACAGACATCGAAGTAAAAGTCACAACACAGTTGATCTACAAAAAATATATTGCTTTTACTTTACACCGAAAATCGGCTTTCGGTGATAAATTATTACTCTGTGTTTTAACGTTTCTTAAAGGCGTGTGAGGTGGGGTGCATGATTGTGTTGGATATTGGGCGATGAAAAAATGGTGCTACAGTCTCGCTCTCTCTCTGACCGACTGACTGCCTTTCTCTCTGAGACGATTCTATTTATAAAAAAACATTCTTTTTCTCATGGGATGGTTAATATTTCCTTTTCCTGTTGTTTGAACCTTTGACCGATATTGGCTCACATATTTCTTGGCCAAATTATGCATTCCGTTAGACAATGGTGGAAAGCCCTGAATTTTTCACATTGAATCCGTTTGCGTGTGTCCAACAGGGTTGCCTGCCAATATCTCATATTACAAAATTATGTTAAAAATCTTCTAACTTCTCAGCTGAGAAAAGATTTTGAATTCCCAACTTTCGAAGCAAATAATTTTGTCCGTTCGTCGATGTAACTGATTGCCAAATCCCTAAATATATGTGAAATCGAATTCGAACTTGGCACAAATCACGCCGTCAGTCCGCGTCGTCGTTGTCCACTTCAATCACCTTGCCCCTGTTTTTGTTGGTGTTGGTGTTGTCTTTGTTTGTGTTAGTGGTGATGGATGTGGTGGTGTTTTGTTTTTGTTTTTCATTAATATTGGATAAACAGTTAATGCCGATGCGCTCAGAGTTGCGCGAGCCTTTTCTAGTCTCACACAAAAACACGCGTTCACATCTCAAGCTATATTACTTGTCATATACATACGTGCGCACAAACATGCGCGCCACGTCCACACACGTACATATATTCATGTTCGCGTATATACACTCACATTCACGTGTATAAACACACTAACGTACACACATGTACTCACATACGCGCACACGTACGCACACATGGACAACGTCACTTCCCCTTTCAAAGGAAATCCACACATGCGCAAAAGACCACCGGAAACAATTATAAAAGCAAGAGCAATAAGCAGCATCTTTCTTTTCAGACCAGCTTTCGAGCTGGGCGGTCTACGGACCGGCAGCGTGCCTCACGCCACTTGCTACTATGTGGGACAAAAAGCTAACAGACCGTACGTACACTTTATACGCTTTCTCTCTCCATGAACTGGATTGACTTTCTCACTCTTTTTTATCCTTTTGCTGTGGTCTATCAACCAGAAAACTCTTCTATAACTTGTGCCGGAGAACACCTCCGCGTAGGTGACTTCAACCATGTCTTTGTCTACACGCTGGACTATCATTTCTCGTTACACTACATTACTCACTTCTCTTCCCACGCGCGAACAAACGATAGTGACACGAACGTGAGATGAACACACATTTCCTTTTTCCTTCTATATTACCAGTCCCGCAACAAACGATGGTTACATGAACACGTGTTACACCTAAAACAGTCACTTTTCAACAGTAAATAAACGACACGTTTATCTTATCCAGCAATTGAGTTTTTGTTTCCTTCATTCCATTCGTTTCATTATTTTCTTTTGTAACGGGATTAGGATTTATATATCCTAGTCCTCTACTGAGTGACGAATAAATAAAAAGAGATGAAGAGAAGTTTCGTGAGTAAAGTGTATGAAGAAATGTCTTTAATAAAAACAAGTTTTTAAAGCATGCAGGTGAAAAAATATTTATGCAAAACGTGGACGTAGTCGATCATTCAAACAGTCGCCATTGATTTATGACCTTAATCAATCATTTCGAAATGTGAATCCCGCATGCGTCAATAGAAGCGACTCTAAAAGTTGCTGTGTTTTAAATCAGTTTTATTTTCGGTTTCTTTTCACAAACTCATGTTTATAGGACTGTGAATAACTGCTCGTTGTTTCCTCGAACCGACATACTTTTTATGATGGGGGGGGGGTGCATGAACGATAAACTAAATGAGCATTTGCTTATACGGAATTGGATTTCAAGAGACGCTGTTCTCGTTCTCTCTCTATCTCTTTCTATTTTCTCTCTCAAACACGCACACACACTTTTTCTTTCTCTTTCTCTCCCTCTCTCTCTCTCTCTCTCTCTCTATCTATCTATCTATCTCTCTATCTATCTCTCTCTTGCTCTCTCTTTCTCTCTAATACACGCATTCTTTTCTCTTTTTCATTCACTCCCGCTCTCGCTTACATTCTTTCTCCCTCTCTTTTGATCCTGTCTCTGTCTCTTATAGACGCAGATCGTTTCTCTCTCTCTCTCTCTCTCTCTCTCTCTCTCTCTCTCTCTCTCTCTCTCTTTCTCTCTCTCTCTCTCTCTCTCTCTCTTTCATTTATACACTTTTTCTATCTGTCTTCCTCCCTGTCTCCGTTTCTCTCATACGCACATAATCTCTCTTTATTTTTTCTCTGCATCTCCACGTGCACTCTCTCTCTCTCTCTCTCACTCTCTCTCTCTCTCTCTCTCTCTATCTATCTATCTATCTATCTCTTTCTCTCTTTCTCTTATGCGCACTTTCTCTCTCTTTTACTTTATCTTTCTTTCATTTACTCTCTCTCTCTCTCTCTCTCTCTCTCTCTCTCTCTCTCTCTCTTTCAATCTATCTATTCTTTCACGCGCACACGCGCATAATTTTTCTCTCACACGTACTTTCCCCCTCTCCCTCGCGCACGCGCACACACATGCATTAGAGCTAATATAAAAATGTTAAATTAATGCTTGGGTTAAATTGGCTAACACGTTTGTGGGATTTTACTTACAGAATCGATTAAAAAAAAACTACGCTTCTTCCTCGAACAATTACAAGAAACTTTCTGAATCACTAATTGCCATGATTAAAAACACACTACTTGAAAGCTCTTCATTCAAACTCCTCGGCTTAACATTCACGGACAACATAAATTGGAACAAACACATTGAAGACATTGCCAAGATTGCTGCAAAGAAGGTGGATTCTCTCTACCATGCTAGAAAACTAGCCACAATTGAAAGTATCCTATATCACTACAAAGCCACAATTCACCCATGCATGGAGTATTGTCGTCAGACCTGGACTGGTGCATCTGCCACTAGTCTCCGGCTCTTAGACAGGATCCAAAAAGAATCTCCAACCCAATAAGCACGCTGACGAACTCGAAGCACTTGTAGCGCCACTACGTAATTACCCCCGACTCACCCGACAAGCAGTAAATTCCCGCCTCTTCAATGTACAGGTTCCTAAATGCCGGAAAACCTTCTACTCTAATAATTTCTTACATCTAACTGCTAGACTTTGGAATTTCCTCTCGGTCTACTGCTTTCCTGAAATGCAGAAGTTCAAGTGTTATGTGAACAGGAATCTCCCTGCACAAATCCCTACGGAGTGTCCCTTTGAATTTGACCCCAATTACTAGCCTCTTATGTCCAAAGTATACTATTCCTTGTTTGGGATGAATAACAATTAAAACATACAAAACCAAGACAACAAAAGTTGGATTGATACCAACAAGAAGTGTATTTTCATTGTCCGTTACAAATGTTTCGCGACCATTCGGACAATTTCAAACCTTATATCGTTTGGAAATATTCACAAGAACGGCCTCTCTTCAGACGTTGAGAAAAACACTTTTTTAATGAACAATATGGAATCCATTTTCCTTTTAAGGAAAACTATGCGATAAAAGATTTACCTACATTTTTTATTTCAGAGGGTTTTTTTTTTTTCGTTTTCTGTTTGTTGTGGATTTTTTATATCTACCTATTTTCGCATCTCTATTTTTAAATGTTTCAATCGATTATTCATTTATCCTAGCAACCAATTACCTATGTTCACTTAATTTAGGTTATTATTATTTTTCTTTAAGTTATTAATTAAAATTTATTTATTTATTTTATTTTTTTTTTTTTTATCAATTCCGGACCTGATATTTAACATTCCTACCATATTGTTTTGCTTCTGTGTTAGTTTCGTATCTAATGATTATATTGGCGATTTACAATTATATTTTTTGTGTAATTTCAAAAAGCGGTGTTTTTTTAATTTTATTCCAGATAGAAATAAGATGTGTGTGTGTTTGTGTGTGTTTGTGTGTTGATGCAATTTTCTAACTTTATAAGAGTAAATTATGTCCTAATCGAAGGACCCTATCCTGCTTGGAAGGAGCTCAACCGGCTTCAAAAGTAGGTGATGCCCTTTTCTATTCCCTGCAATCTCTTTCTCACAGAAGAGACGTCGCGATCACGTCTCTGCTCTATCGTTATTTTTATGACAATTGTTCGTCTGAGCTCCAATCTATGATCCATCCCTTGCTAAACAACATTTGACTAGCTATAAACACTATCAACAATTTCCCCCATTCTCTGTGTCTGAATCTAAACGCAGATTACATGAACAACGCTTCTTTCCTAGAGCTGCCCGCCTGTGGAACTCTTCCGTTGGCCTTCTTTTCGGCTGACTACAACATGGTCGTCTTCAAGTCCAATATAAACAAGTTCTTGTTGGGCCGTCCAAATTATACCTAATTTTCACCACTAATGATTACTAAGCTGTTGTGCCGGTGACCTCCGTCCACTCTTTAACCCTTATCCTCGAGTGGCCTTCGGACATTGATAAGTGGTAACATACACATACAAACCATCTGTTTTTTTTTATTATTGCACATATACACCCGCATACATAGACAGAGACAAACATACATATATTCTTTTTTTATTCATTGTTATAATTACACAATATACATAAACACATTGACACAGACATATGCAAATTCCTCTCTTTTTTTTTCATAATTTTTATAATCAGGCATATACATAATTACACATGCACACATATAATTATATAATTATACATTCTTTTATAATTACGTATACATGAGCACATACACACACATACGCACATACTTTGTCTCTCTTTATAATTTCATTTATAAATATGCATATGTACACACACAAACAGACATAGGCAGAATCTTTGTTTCTTTGTATATTTTTTATTACAGAGATGCGTACACACATATAAAAGCTGATGCATACACACATATAAAAACGGGTGCATAAACACATTCTTTCTTTCTCTTTATCCATCTCATACACAGATGGACACACATATGTATAGAAACTAGTAATAAAAAAACAGTTTAGAAGAAAAAAAAGAAGGGAAAGTGTATAAACAAGTCGCGTGTGCATTTGTAATTCTAATTAAACGGATTGAGTTGCGCATCTTTGTAAGCGAAGCTCTTTTTTGGGCGCGCAAATATGCTGAGCAGAATCAAAGGCAATCACAGCTGAGTTTGTCGTTGTCGCGCGAAACAATTCCTGCGCACGAACATGGCGACGACTAATAAGACACGCCCACTTTTTTTATATTCGTCCGAAAATACTTCGCAGCCATGACAACTCGCAGTATGAAGTTATCATTATTCCCAGCTAAGAATCTGCTTTATATTTTACATATAAGATTACAAGTTATTACAGGGTTTTCTTATTGCATTTTTCTTTTTTCTTCTTTCTTTTCTTTTCCTTTTTCTTTTCCTTTTTCTTTTCCTTTTTTTCTTTTTTTTTTTTTTTTTTTTGCTTTTCAAAGTCTTTTAGGTCCACCCAAATGCCAATACATAAGCATCGAAGAAATCAATACAGGATTAGGGTTAGGGATTAAATTTGATTGTGAATCAAATTTAATACGGAACAACATATATATATATATATATATATATATATATATATATATATATATATATATATATATATATATATATATATATATATATATATAATATAAAGCTGAATGTGTGTGTGTGTGTGTGTGTGTGTGTGCGTGTGTGTGTGTGTGGTCACGAATAGGCTCCGATATGGTTGACTATTTTAAAAAACTGATTACATATAATGATAGAAGATGTATCGAGACACAGGAATGCGTATTTTGATCTGGCAGAACGATGCTTCAGTAAAATTGTGGGGTCTGCGTTCGCGCCTGGTCCATAAGTATGGAAATAAAAAATTTAAAAATTTTTAAAAAAAACCGTTTACAAGTGTTTTTGATATAGATGCACATAAGAATACGTTGATAAGTATGTTTTAACTTAAATAGGGATGGTATAATAAAATTGTGGGGTCTGCGTTCGCGCCTGGCCTCCATAGAATGGAAATAGGCACAAACTTTTATAAAGACTTTTCATATCTATCTGCGTAAGTATACTTTGATAATTATGTTTCAGTTTGAAGAAATATGGTATAATAAAATTATGGGGTGTTCGTTCGCACCTGATCTCCATAGAATGGAAATATGTCACAAAGTTTAACAAGGTTTTTTTAATATAGATCCACAGAATCTTGTGATAAGTGTTTCGGTGTAAACAGGTATGGTATAATAAATTATGGGGTTTATCTATTTTATTTTTACTTTAATCATATTTTGCTTTGGTTTTGATACCCCCAAATTCAACCCAAATTTACAACCCTTCCTTTTCATAACCTATCATACTTTCATAAATCAGAGTCCATTTTCTGTGGGCTGTTTTTGAACCCAGTCAACGACGGGTACTTTTGCTAGTATATATATATATATATATATATATATATATATATATATATATATGTGTGTGTGTGTGTGTGAGTGTGTGTGTGTGTGTGTGTGTGTGAAAGAATGCTCAAATTATGAATCCTCACCTCAAAAGATCAATATATATATATATTGATATATAGATCGATATATATATATATATATATATATATATATATATATATATATATATATATATATATTGATATATATTGATATATATTGATCTTTTGTGGTGAGGCTTCATAATTTGAGCATTCATTCTTTTTTGTGAACTGTTAGCCTCACTTTCATAGTTGTTGTTTCGCCACATTTCAGCCAACTCATCCTCTGGTCTTCGAGGTCCATGGCGCAGTGGATAGAGGCGGTTCCAGGTGAGCGATTTCGATCCTACCCAAGCAGGCCAGAGGATCAGTTGGCCAAAAGATGATTAGCCAACAACTAGCAGAAGAAGGCAGTAATTACTGGGGATAAGTTACAAAGACACAGCATTCTTATCCTGTCGCGATTAATCACCTGAAGAAGGCCAGAGGATAAGTTGGCCGAAACGCGGTGAAATAACAGCAACTATGAAGATCAGAATAACAGTTTGCAAGCAAAAAAAAAAAAATTACACGAATAGAACACCATACATAACATGAGGTTTTATTAAAATCTAATCTAGTCAAAATATCTCATATATTCGCCTGCACGGAGAGAGTCTTGTATTTTGTAATTGAAACCCTCAATCTCTTTTTGCCCAGTGTTACGTGAATCATTACCTGCATGAAAAAGTAATGTTGATAACAGAAGTTTTCCACGCGAGGTTAGAATAAGCATAAAATTAAATACTAACAGTTACGAGGTGTCGTCTATAAGTTTCAACAGTTTTCAACATGGTCGCTTTGAAATCTAAGGTCAACAAATTTTTGTCATAAACCGACCCAAATCGAACGCAGTTTATATAATTGAGTACTCACATAGTGTTCTTCATCTTTCGGCTGACAGCCATTGTCGTCTCATCTCTACGCTATACTATTTTTACGCTAGGTTCTCGACTGAGCTCCAATATCTGAAGCTTAAACTGAACAGAAGCTCAAAACTGCTGGGCTTTTTTTTTTTCAACCACTCACAGCACAAGAAATATTTACCACTACGAGGTGTCTTCAATAAGTTTTCAGGCCTTTTCGTATAGGCACTTTTATTGATAGTACACACATGAAACTCTAGTCCCCTTTAAAATGATCTCCTCCGGCTGTAATGCACCTGTTGTACCGTTCCGACAACTTCTGGAAGGCTACATGGAAGTCCTCTTGTGTAATCGTGTATAAATACCCTTGTCACAGTCTCTTTCATCTCTTTAATTGTTTCATAACAACAGCCTCTAAGGTTTTCCTTGAGCTTAGGGAATAACCAAAAGTCACAGGGAGCAAGGTCAGGACAATAGGGAGGGTGAGGAACTGTTTTGATTCACATCTTGGTCAAATAGTTTGATTTTCTCTGAGCACTCTTGGTAAAAACTTTGCGCAAATCTCAGTTCCTCGCGGGGGATTGTGTGAACAGTTTCCACACTGGCATCAAACTATGCACTTATTGTCTCTATTGACACATGACATGAAATTCATAAAATTCTTTATTTTTTCCTTACTCCCCCCACACCTCTCATCATCATCACAGACTCTTTGCCTTCCTTGAATCTTTTATGCCACTCTAAAACTAAGGTTCGATTCAATCAACATGGTTTAAAAGCAGACTGAAGCATCCCATATGTTTCTGTGTCATTTTTCTAAGTTTAAAACAGAATTTTATTGCATATCGCTCTTCTAAATTGCAATTTTTAAATTCACCTGCTGCAACAATCAGGCTTTAGTAGAGTGTATTCCAATTCCTTCTATAGCTGTTCATTTCAACCTGAAATCATAAAAATTGGTGAGTCATCTCATAAGATATATAGCAATAACATACTGAATTGTCAAGAGCTTACAACAATGTAAAATGTCTCTACAAAAATGTCCGGAAACTTGTTGAAGACGTCTCGTATGTTTACGTCACAATAGAGTCCTAGAATTTCAAGAGGGGTATATTATAATGTTAATACGAATATGTGGAAATGTACAGCTTGGCGAAGCCTATTAATCGAGCGCAAAGCCCGCTCCAAGAAAGATGACTCGAGTTAAATATCCAACTTGCATGAAGTAAGTCCTGTCGTACTTCACAATTAAAACATTCATTCTCTTATTTTTGCGTAGTTTTATAGGATTCATGACCTACGTGTGAGAATAATGTTGAGAACAGTAGTTTTCCACACGAGGTTAAAGAAAGCATAACGTTAGAGCAATAGAAAAGAATTTATTCAGCGTCAAATCGCCGTAAGCTTCGGGATTCCACTTTTCATAGTTAATCCAGTGATTGTCCAATTCATCAGTGAGGGAAATAATCAATATCATCCTGTCTAAAGTCAATATATATATATATATATAAAGTTGGTGGAAAAATGTCAAATCGACATTATTTTTTGCACCAACCTAATATATATATATATATATATATATATATATATATATATATATATAGATAGATATAGATATAGATATAGTCTTTGAAGTTTCTAACCTTTAAAACTATACAAAAAATTACTTTTTATCATTCGTTAAAAAAACATCTAGTCAGTAAGTCATTTAATCACCTGCAATCACCGCATCAACTCTCTCGAATTTACTATAATACCAATTTTTTTATTTTTCAAGGGATCATCAGTTGTTTACTATGAAACACTGTTTCGGGGATTTAATATATATATATATATATATATATATATATATATATATATATATATATATATATATATATATATATATATATATACTTGATTACTTGATTACTTGATTCCTCCGGCCTTGGCAGACGTGTTTTAAATATTCTCTCCAGCGCTTTTTCTGTGCCCATTTGAACTTTTCTTTTAATGACTTGGAACTACTTCCATTTGTGATTTTTTTTCCAAGGAATTCTGCCTTTTGGATCATTTTGGACCATTTGGAACTTACCTGTAGGATTGGAAATTTTTAATTCTACCGTGTTTGGATTTTACCATTCTTGGATTTTTTACCCTTCACCGGACTATCCATTCATGTGAAATCTTTTTATCATTTTTCTTGTACCTCCTACTCCCCTTACCTCACCCTTTTTTTAACCAAGTAAGATCTGTGACTTACTTGTAGTTTCACTAAATACTTTACATGCAAAATCCGATCCCGCATTTTGCTAATTCCTGCCCTCTGATGAGAAGGAGAGTATTTCTTCGAAACTCCGCGGATTAAGGACTATCCACTTATCTTGTGCTTCCTTTTTTAAAATTAAATATGTTTTTAACTCTTTTTCAAGATGTCTTTTAACATGTTTTATTAATCATTTGTTCATATATATATATATATATATATATATATATATATATATATATATATAAAGTTGGTGGAAACATGTCAAATCGACATTATTTTTTGCACCAACCTAATATATATATATATATATATATATATATATATATATATCATTAAATAGCACAGACAACTCTTGCTTGGTTTTCTTGTAATCCTCCTTTTCTCTTTGTCGGACCATTTTCCGAACGTTTTTGTTTTGCTTTTTTTTCGAGTGAAAAACGAAATTCCCCATAATCGCGAACGTTTTCGACCTCCATTGGTCATCCTCAGGCAAGTAGTAAAAAAAAAAAAAAAAAAAATGAAATTGAAAAATGAAAATAGCGAGATGAAATGAAAAGACGATTAAAATATGATTAAAAGACGATTAAAATCGCTTAAAATCACTAAAATACTCAAAAGCACTTGAGCGTGCCCTCCGTTTCATTTTGAGTCTGGTTAATCGTTGGTTTATTAATGTGGATTAATAATTCGCGATTATAGGAAATTGCTTTTTTCACTCAAAAAAAAAACGTTCGGAAAGTGGTCCAACAAAGGGAAAAGGAAGATTACAAGAAAAACAAGCAAGAGTTGTCTGTGCTATTTAAATAAACGTGCATAAAAGAAAAAATGCTGCCTAAATATGCTAATATATATATATATATATATATATTTAAATAAGGGAGTAGTCACCAACAATGTGTATTTTTTAACATTATTTTATTATTCCGTGTCTTGGTTTTTCATTGAGAATTATGTTTGGATCATTGTAATAATGTTTTTAAGTCATTGAAATCATTTTTACGCGCGTTTAAGACGTTCTGTGGAGATAGCTGGTCCCCCCTCCTCACACATACATATTAGTAACGACCTCGGATCACAGTCACCTTCCTAGGAAGCAAATAACCTCATAATACTATAAAACAGTATACACATTCTCAAACCAATAAAAGCAAACACACACACGCACACACACGTACACACACGCACACACACACACAAACACACACACACACACACACACACACACCCTACCCTACCCTAAAGGAAAAGAAAAAAAACACTAGCAGAAAGAGAGAGTGACTACAGCCAGGTCAGCGGCCTCGACAAGCCCAATAAAAGAGTAATAAAAATTGAACATGCCAATGAATAATAAACACTTACAAGCCTCCACCCCTTGGAAACACTTCAAATGAACTACGAAAATTGCCATTTTTACATCTCCAACACATTTGGAAATAATTTCTGACGAGGAATGATCATAAAGAACAAGAGAAACACTGCTCTATATTATTATATCATTTGTCGTCTGCACGTATTATAAGATTTCGTAATTTGTCCGTGAAACTCGGGAATCTGCATTTGTAAGCAATGGTTAAAATGTTAACGACTTTTATATAACGTGATATATATTTTTTTTTTTTCAGGTACGCTGATCTCCTCTTTCACAGTGTTCTGTTGTGGTACCACGAATATTTCGTCGCGGGGCCGGGCATTCTGCCTTAATATTCTCTCGGCCCTCCTTCAGATGATTACTTTCATCGTCATCGTCGGGTGGATTTGGAGCATCATTTGGGGCATGACTTACGTCAACCTCGCCAGTGAGTATCACGATTTAGTTTTTTTTGGGGGGGGAGGGGCGTATTCATGTGGTATTGACAACCGAACAGAAATGTAAAACAAACGAAATATGCAAAATCCAACAGGATCCGTAGAAAATGCACAGAGTGAGAAATATATTAAATGAACAAATATGTTTTGCTAAAGCTGAATTTTTTCTGGGTTGTGTAAAAGTAAATATTTTACAGAAAAACTCATAAAAACCAGCAAATATGAGTTTATGAACATTTCTATCAAAATAGTGTCCATTATAATTGTAATATAAAACTGATAAATATGAAAATACGAGATAAATTTATAAGTATGATGAAAATACGAGATAAATTTATGAGTATTAATAAATACTCAGAAAATAATATTGTGCTACATAGTTCAATACATATAATAAAATCAGATTGTAAAATGCAATCTTTAATTTGCTTGTTCAAACGAGCAACTCCTGCCAGACAATGATCTTTTCGCCCTGTGTATTTCGAATGTTCCTTTTTTTACGTAATGTTTCGCTGATTTCATTCTTCGGTGATGAACTGCTGCACTTCGAAATTACGACGAGTTCGTTTCTCACACAATTACAACAATGATCATATATTGTTACAATGATATTTGAAAACAAGGCTATATCAAAGGGAAGTCGCTGTCATATTCTTGTCCAGAGTTGCCAGATTTACCTTTTTACACCAAATTTCGCGGATTTGGCCTTTTTAAAAATTTTCAAAAATTGTATACAACTTTTTGCTTCAAAGGGTAACGTACGGACTAACTAAGGCAAGAATATTATAGAGATAAGCAAGCAGAATATTATAGAGATAAGAATCATCGCAATTTCATTTTGGTTTATTGTTACACGGCATAATTAGGTTGATACAATTAATTCCGAAGTTAAGTGACGTTCAGTTTGGTCAGTACAAAATGGATGACTATTTGGAAATACCAGGTGTTGTATGTAGTCTCTGCTTATCTCAGTATTGTTTCCAGTCGTCTTAGACTTACTCTTGCCATTAGAATCAATCAGTGTCTATTGCTTCAAAATAACACGCGCAGCTGCCCCTATAGGAGGGTTTCCATTGTCAGAATCGAGGCGATGGTATCGTCAAAAAAATAACGACCATTCCTCTCAATAAAAAAAACACGTATTTTGTCTCATCAATTAGTTTTGTGTTTGTTTTTTATCGATTAATAGTGTTTCTTTTTCTTATCGATCAATTGTATTTCTTTTTCTTATCGATTAGTTCTGTGTTTTTTTTTTTTCTCCTATCGATTAATTTTATCTTCTTGTTCTTATCGGTTAGTTCTGTCTTATTATCGATTAGTTTTGTCTTTTTTTATCGATTAATTTTGCCTTCTTGTTCTTATCGGTTAGTTTCGTTTTAATGATGTCAAGTAATGAACGGGAATTAAATTTTTAAGCGAAAGCGAACGGGTGATACAAGTTAGTTCTAAATAAAGCATATTCTCTGTCTCACTTATATTCTGTGAAAGTTATTTTTACACCGGAAGTCATATTGTTTTTGTTTTGTTTTTTTTTGTTTTGTTTTTTTGTTTTTGTTTTTTGTTTTTTGTTTTTCTGAAAGGTCGGATAAAGTAAGACATTTTTCTTATCAAATAAATTTCCTGTCCTAAAAAGTTTCGGTAAAGCCGCAATTCTCTGAACTATTAAAAAATGATGCAAACATGTTACGCTTTCTTTTTTCTTTTTCCTTTTTTTTTTTTTTTCAATTAAATAACTATCTTTTATTTGTTTGTTTGTTTTCCCCCTCATTAAGGGACCAATCGTCGTCTACTTTCCTGACTTAGTTTGAAATTTTTGAAACATCTGGCGACTCCATCGCCGGATGTTGAAGCTATTTAGCAGCAAATGATGATTGTAGTAATGGCTTCATATTCGGAACTTGATTTTGTTTCTTTTTTGCTGTTGTTGTTTTTTTGTTTTTTTGTTTGTTTTTTTATGTTTTTTTTATAACTTACCTAAGTGGCATTAGAAAGAAAAACTTTCAAAACAATTCAAGCGAACAGATAAATGTATCTATTACGAATGGTGATTTGGTATCTGTTTGTCTGAAACTGGAAATAAACTATCACTTCTTTTAATAATGAAGAAACTGAAACTACACTATTGTTGTATATTAGCACACCCGGGGTATTGTCGAATTATCTGAGCCAGAATATTATTATCGTTATTAGCTCACAAGGATCTTTCAGACAGGTCATCAAAGATTTCTCTTTGAAAACAACTTGTGGTGTTCCCTGGAAGCTTAGTGACAACAAGTCTCCCCAGATTTCCATTACTCTCCGCCTCTTTCGATAGTATTTGCAAATAAATTTGCATTATCGCAACAGCTGCTGGCCATTAATTTCTCGTTGACACCAGCTTTTGGTCTTCACTGGAATTTAAGTGGCAATAAGCCTCCCCAATGTCCTAGTTCTCTTCGCACTTATTCAGCGGAGGTTTGGTCAGTGCTCTCTCCTCGGTCTTTCCTTCCTCCTTGATTCTATTTGGCTGTTTGGTTTCACTCTTTGGGGGGGGGGGGCAGTGATGTGGTAATGGTTGGATTGGGGGGGTAGAGAACTGATAGGTATGCGGCTTCAATGTTCTTGGTTCCATGTAGCGCTTCATGTTTTGCCTCTGCAGCAGTTTGTCTGCACCTCGCTTGTTGCTCCTGTGTGTCAGCCTCCACATTCAAGGGCTCTTCTTAATATTTCAGCTGTTTTCATTATTGTTGTTTGTTGTATTTTTCTAGTCATTCCTCCGATTCTAATTTCTCCCATTCTTTTTTCAAAGTCTTTTCAGGATTGTTCCTAGTGCTCTTACTATTATAGGTATTATTTTGATTTTCTTCATCATCCATATCCCTTTCAGCTCTCTGGTAAGCTCTGTATATTTGCTCTGTTTCACCTTTTCTTTGATGTTCACCCTGTGGTTTGCTGAAACAACAAAGTATACGATTTGACAGGACTTTTCTTTCCTGTTAATTATTACGAGATTCAGTCTTCTTGCTTCGATGGGTTTATCAGTTAGTATGTCCATTGTGATTCTCATTTTCAAGTATTGTTGTCGGCTTATGTTTGTACCACTTGTCGGTGCGTTCGAGATGCAGTTGTTTGCATAATCCCAGTGTACTGCCCTTCCCACTTGGTCATGTCTGTTTTTGTATATCCTTCTGGGTCAGTTAACTGCATTCGCTTACTATATGGTTTATCGTTTTGTCTCTTTGTCCACAGAGTCTATATTTTCTGTTTTCTTGTGTGTTGTCGATCTTTACTTTACTGTGGTTGGTTCTTATCGAGTTATCTTGTGCTGCAGTTATTAGGGATTCAGTTCCCCGGCTTATGTGTCCTTTTCGCATCCATGTCCAAGTGTTTTCTTTATTCTCATGTTTTGTCATTCTCATGAATCTTCCATATAGTTGTTTTTCTTCCCATTTTTCTTGTCTTGTCTTATCCTTTATCTGTCTGTTTTCTGTTTTGTCGATTTTTTACGTGAACGTGTAAATTGAATTAGATTTGTTTTAGAGAGAAAAATGCAATCCAAGGAGAAATATGGTGAAATGATGTTTTAGGAATTTAACTTGACTAGATTCTATAAACAATAACCAGAAGGAACTTTAAATAAATAAAAACAAATAGCAACTAAATTTAATTTCTATAACATAGGAAAACACCGTTTTTAAGCACTGTTGCTATGTGGAATACAAAATTCAAACTTTAACGGTTTTAAGATCAAAACAAGTGAATACTTTTTTATATAATAAATATATTTAATTATTAAAACAAATTTAATATTTCGAATTATAATAAATTCTTAATCAGGAAAATCTAGATGGTTTTTATTTTTATTATTTTTTACGCGGCATGGCGGAGATAATCATCGGAACGTCTTCAGATGTTGTTTGAATATACAACACTTGATATCTACCTGTCTGAAATGGATGCTATAGTATTACTTCTATTAATTGTAATATTATGCCATCTTTTGAATCTGAATTTAATTTACTAAAATATTTCAGCGCAATGTATTAGCAATAAATGCTCAATTTTAAGGGATGATAGAGTAGTATCTGTTCTGTTGTTCTGAGATTATTCTCACATACATTACTTCGTCCTCTGTGCGAGTAGTGCAGTATCTGTTCTATTCACATAAAACCATCCAACCAAGCATTACCTCCCCTTCTTTTGACGTAGTGTAGTATGCATTCATTCATGACTCCATCTTCCAAAAGTAATAATTATGGTACTATCGTTTCCCGGGAGAGTTACCTGGTTGAGGAACGTTCTGAGAACGCGACCAGCTCCCCGGGGAATAAACGATATCCCAACGATAAAGACATGGTTCTATGATGATGTGACGATGGGTCAGTCATTAGGGTCTGAGTATCAAGAGGGGAAGCATACCTGAGATATTGAGTGTTAGCGCGTAGCTCCTTAATTCTCTCAAGATCACTCTGGTGGCATTCTGGCTGAAATCTTCTTCCTTCGTCTTCAGGTCTGCCTCATCTGACTTAAGACATTTATGGCAGACACTAAAAAACACACACACACACAACGCGACACAATCGCAATATATGTGAAATATAATAAACTATTTTATTTTATTAAATCTATACAATATGTATTACAATATTTTTACATTTGCAATTGCTTTTTACCGTTACTTAAACCAACTACCCTTAACTTGTGTTCTTATTTACGGAGAGACAGAAATATGCGTGCTCACTCCATGCTGTCCGGACGAAAAGAGGTCGATAGAGGAAAGGGAATTATGGGGCTGCATTTCTGTGTATTCCTCCGCTTACGGCCAAATCACCACCTGGCCATGCAGGGGGGGGGGAAGTGCGTAAGCAACTCCAAAACCATGGCACTACCATATAGTGCCACATAATGATCGGTTAATTAGTTTAGGAATTAAGTCAGTACATAGTAATGTATGAACCTATAAACATACCTTATTTTATGAAATAAAGATTTATATGCGTATATGAATTATGTAGCAGAAAATATTACGTTATAATATTATATTATTATTATGTTATTATATTATCTTATTATTATGTTATTATGTTATTATGTTATTATTATGTTATTATATTATTATGTTATTATTATGTTATTATGTTATTATTATGTTATTATGTTATTATGTTATTATGTCATTATTATGATATTGTGTTATTATATTATGTTATTATGTTGTTATTATTCTGTTATTATGTTATTATTCTGTTATTATGTTATTATTATGTTATTATTATGTTATTATGTTATTATGTTATTATTATGTTATTATGTTATTATATTATGTTATTATTATGTTATTATGTTATTGTTATTATTATGTTATTATATTATTATGTTATTATTATGTTATTATGTTATTATGTTATTATTGTTATTGTGTTATTATATTATGTTATTATGTTGTTATTATTCTGTTATTATGTTATTATGTTATTATTATGTTATTATTATGTTATTATGTTATTATTATGTTATTATACTGTTGCCATATCTGGGCAGGAGCTGCAAAAAACAGTCTATCCTGCCTTGACAGAGTACAAAATAGACTTCGTGGCTTAGTGGGGGATGCCCTTTTCTCTACCCTGCAACCTCTCTCCCACAGAAGAGACGTTGCGAGCCTATCCTTGTTTTATCGTTATTTCCATGGCAGGTGCTCGTCTGAACTCCAATCTCTGGTCCCCCCTCGCCAATCTTTCACGAAAAACACCCGTCTAGCCGAATCCACTGTGAAAAATTTCCCCCACTCTTTATCTGTGCCTAAATCAAAACGTGGATTCCATGAACAAAGCTTCTTTCTTAGAACTTCACGCCTGTGGAACTCTGTTCCGTCTGCCTGCTTCCCACCGGACTACAACTTGGATGTGTTCAAGTCCAATGTTAACAAATTCCTAATGAACCGCCCCCTTAAGTAAATACTTCATCAAATCTCCACACTAACGTAATGTACTTGCAATAACCCTTATCCCTGAGTGGCTTCCGGGCTTTGATAAGTTGTGATCACTGTGTAAAAAAAAATGTTATTATATTATGTTATTATGTTATGTTGTTATTATTATGTTATTATGTTATTATATTATGTTATAATTATTTATACGAATTAATCCGAATTTGTAAATAAAAGTAAGCCTCAAGATTTAGCAGTACCATTAGGCCTATTATGTAATTCTACAGATTTAAAGCATGTTTAAATTCATTTTCAGAAAGAAAAAGTCCTATATGATAAACTAAATACTCCGAAAGACGCATACATCTTATACGATTTTTTCTTCTTTCTGAAACGTGATATAACATATCACTTACAAAGTCCTGGATTTAACTAATAAAATAAACTTTTTCCGAAAAAAATCTAATAAAACAACGGTGCTACGGAAAAATAGTAACCCTATGAAAAAGAATTCCCGGTGAAGTGGGTGACAGTTGAAGTAACACATAACTCAGTAAGTCCCGGGTCTAACTGATAGGAAAAAGTTCCGACAAAATTCGACTTTAGTCATCAACATACGTAATTCTAACGTTTTTCTAACTTTTTTCTATGCTTTTTTTTCTACATAGTGATCGCCATTTTCAATAAAATTTTGCCAAGAATTTAATGCTGCATCTCTGTTCTGACACGCATCCATAATAGGGAGGTGTTTCTTAGAGTTTTATACTGTCAATATCTGCAACAGAGAGATGAAACTTTCAGATCATGAACGTATAAGTTCAATCAGGTTAATATCCTATCTAATCCATTCTGGCAGAATAGAAATAGGAGACACTATTTTGCAATGCCGCTAGTAATAATTAATAGTAAAATATTATAGCAATAAGTTAATAATATTCAACATAAACTACCAGCTCATATTACAACAATAACTGAATTCTTTTATATAACAACTCATATCTCTCAACTTACGAACTCCCGGTGGAGAAAATACACCTCAATCGAGAGTTATATTTTATTCTTTCTGGAGATTAGGTTTATTTCGAAAGTTTAAAGAAGATAACAACACCGATGTCATCATCCTGGTTCGACATATAACGGTGGTAAATAAATAGTATATCAAAAATTGTTGAAATATTTAAAAAAATATCATTTATTGTTCACATTTTCTCATATATAACAGTGTTTTCCACCAAACTGCATTGCCATAGCCTTCCGATACCTCCAAAAGTTCCGATTTTTCCGATTCCCGATTCTGATTCCGATTAGGTGTTCCAACACTAACATATATATATATATATATATATATATATATATATATATATATATATATATATATATATATATATATATAAAGCTCAATTATACCTCTGTTTTCCGATAAAAAAAAAACTATTAAAAACACCTTTGATCTTTATTTGCTCAATATTTATCTTTTAAAGGTCAGTCGCTATTTTTACATACACCAAGGTAATTTTAATCAAGGTGTTTTATATATATATATATATATATATATATGTGTGTGTGTGTGTGTGTGTGTGTGTGTGTGTGTGTGTGTGTGTGTGTGTGTGTGTGTGTGTGTGTGTGTGTGTGTGTTATCTGATTTTCTAATCCTTCTTGACCCGATTAAAAGCTTTTCACATAAATCTTCTGTTCTTGCCAGGATTTCCTTGTTTCTTTCTTTTCTATTCGATTGCCCTCTTTTTGCACGCCGGCACTCACGCACACATACAAGAGCATACATACATCCTGCTCACACACACACACGCACACACACATATGTGTATATATATATATGTGTATATATATATATATATATATATATATATGTGTG
This sequence comes from Euprymna scolopes, assembly GCF_053919585.1. Classification (NCBI taxonomy): domain Eukaryota; kingdom Metazoa; phylum Mollusca; class Cephalopoda; order Sepiida; family Sepiolidae; genus Euprymna; species Euprymna scolopes. Next base: position 22,578,995 of record NC_136517.1, read on the forward strand.
TGTGTGTGTGTGTGTGGGTGTGTGTAGGTAGGTGGACACACACACACAAACACACACACACACACAAATCAAGCATATATAAACATCACAAGGCATTCACACATATAGAGAGAGAAACACACAGACATAGGCACACATGAACTTACACGTAGATTACTGGAACAAATAAATCATTTAAAATCAACTGTTTCGATTGATGTGACGTACGATGGCATTTCAGGTGTATCATCCTTTGTTTTTCCGAAGATTTCAATGATAAGCTTTGTCTGCCCTGAAATACCAATCATTTTATTGGCGCGTGGAGGTACGTGCCAGCTGCGCGTAGCGGTGTAATTTAAGCATAGATGTTTAGTATGAGTATCGTCCTTAAAATAAAGCCTCCTGTGTTTTTTTTTTGTTTGTTTGTTTGTTTTTTACACACAATAAGTTAAAGAGCTTCGAAGACGGAAGTGGTAGCATTCAAACGAGCAATATTTTGTGCGCCAGAACTTTTTTATTTTCTATATATTCACCACAATTCTCAATGTAACAGAGCGCGGATGTGCGTATGACAGCAGCAGCAGCAGCAGCAACAGCCAACGTATGCCAATGAGCGAGCCATGTGCGAGGTGACGTCATGGCGAGGAAGAAGGAAAATAAAAGATTACAAAAAAAGAAAACGTGACCCGGTGAGAGAGACAGAAATAGACATGGTACACACGTGAGCCGATAGCGACAAGAAAAGACGCGTCCTAAACATGACCAGAGAAGGGCAGAATACCACGCGTTCGACACAGAAGAATCTTGTTAAGCATATCTGAGTCCGAGAAGACTTTTGAACAAGAGACAATATGAACTTTTGAAAAAGGGATGTTATTCTGGAAAGTACCTGTAAATAAATGTCTGTTATTTCACTGAAAAACGAGTTGAATTTTTTCCTTGTCTTTGTTTCCTTGCAACTGTCTACACAGAACGTGTGGGTCCCGAGTATTGATATGTAATGACTGCGTTACATCAATGAACTTTTGCAGGAATTCGATGACGCATCTCTGCTTCTGACGCACGTCCATGATAGTGGCTGCTTTCTTAGAGTTTCACGCTGTCAATATCTGCAAGTGAGGGATGAAACTTTCAGGTCATAAATGCATAAGTTCAGTCATCATAACAATGCAATTTGCAATCCCTTTATATAAATTCGGTGGAATAAAAAATAGGAGGCATTACTTTTGGAACGCTCTTCGTATGTGGAATAGCTGATATGTATGTAAACAACACATTAAAAATCAAGGCATTTTTTTTTTTTTTTACAATAGACAGCAAAATGAAAACACGGTCGGCAAGATATTGAAAGAAAACCACCCAATAAATGTTACCGTGGTATTTATTGCGTGAGTTTTATCAGACGTTTTTTAATAATTTTCTATTTTTGAGCGATTATCGACACTCTAAGGATGTGACTCTCTTTTATTGTTCTCACAGAACACTGGACACTATTTTTTTTTCGAACCGAACAAACCCTGTAAAATAAATTAAAAATATAAAACTCTATCCAGTTAGATAGAAGAGTAGCTTATATTGCCTTTGGTAATATTTCTTTGTTATATACTTGTTTATTTATTTTTTATTTATTTGCATTTCCTAGTCTTTTCGGTCAACTATTCCCCTGCCTTTCGTCGGGTGGTTAACCGTGACGGGATAGGCATGCTGAGTCTCTTAGCTGTAGCCTCATTAATTGCTGCCACGTTTTGGCCAACTAATCCTCCGGCCTGCTTTGGTTAGGATTGAAACCGCTACCTTCAGACAAGGCTCACCTGGAACCGTAAAGATGCGACGCCTCCATCCACTGCGCCACGGGCCCTGTCGTGAAACAACAACTATGAAGATGAGGATAACAGTCCGCAAATAAATAAAATAAATATACAAATAAATAAAATAAATATACAAATAAATAAATATACAAATAAAATAAATATACAAATAAATAAAATAAATATACAAATAAATAAAATAAATATACAAATAAATAAATATACAAATAAATAAAATAAATATACAAATAAATAAATATACAAATAAATAAAATAAATATACAAATAAATAAAATAAATATACAAATAAATAAATATACAAATAAATAAAATAAATATACAAATAAATAAATATACAAATAAATAAATATACAACTAAATAAATATACAAATAAATAAATATACAAATAAAATAAATATACAAATAAATAAAATAAATATACAAATAAATAAATATACAAATAAATAAATATGCAAATTACTCAACAAAGGATTCTAATAATACAATAAAATACTTGCTTTTTTCTGACAACTTTTTCGTTTCGTTGTCTATGTGTGTGTGCAGTCAGCACCAACCCTATTCAGGGGTTAACCGGCTTCCTCCGAAGGAGGAAGTTTCATGGGAATATGAAATTCATAAGCGGTCCCCAGTCGTATGTATATCCCCGTTAGGGGAGATGACTACATTAGGTTTTTGCAACTTTTTGCAAGGAGGTGTCGACGTCCTCGTACATACAGCACCTGGACTTCCAAAATTGGTCACCCATTTTAGTAATGACCAGGCTCAACGTTGCTTAACTTCGGTGATCTGACGGGAACCGGTGTGTCAATGTGATTATGCCGTATTTTCGTTGTCTATACTAATAAATAGTCGAAAATAATAACACAGATACAACTCTAATGTCAACCGATATTTCGGTCGATTCAAACGACCTTAATATCTCGTGTAGTATAGCTCTACTGAAAGAAAACGAATGCCTTTATACAGCAAATATAGCAGAGCTCGGGCGCACGTATGGAAATCGTGAGTTGTGTGCGAAATGACGTCACAGTAAGAAAAAAGAAAGACTAGGACGTTAGAGACGTGGATGACGTCATTACCATAAGGAGAAGTCACGCGAGGTGGGAGAATGAGGAAATAAATGTTATTACAACACGGTAAGGAGTTCGAGTTAACCTTGTCTTTGTCTCCTTTGCGACGTAGACTGCTACAACGTGTGGGCCTCGTGTGTGCTGCGTTGCACAAATTGTCAAAGACGAACAAAAAAGGGGTTAGTGAAAGCAATCACTCTCCTTTCATTCAGACTCTCTCCTTTATTTTTGGAGCGTCTTGCTTGCTTGTTTACTGTTTTAAAAAATTCGTTTCTTTTCAATAAAGCTATTCTACACCATATATTAAGGTTATCTGTATTGACCGAAATATCGGTTATCTTTAGAGATATTTCGGTATTACTGTTTTTACTAGTCCGTTTGTATGCGTATCAACTATTCTGTATTCTAAACATTCCATTTTGTTTGAAAATTAATATCATATCTCAACCCCCTTCAAATAAGATGTATCCACGAGATAATTACAAAGATAAATATAAATGTTATCATTAAAATTCAAGATAATCCAAAGTCCAATGTACTAAACAGAGCAATTAAAGAAATAGGAACAATAGATGATAAAAATAAAATTGAACAAATTACAATATTTATTGATCCATCAAATTCAAACAAGGAATTATAATTTAAAAAATTCTTAACCCATATCTTTTCAAATATATGTCCTTTTCATCAGAGGATAAAATTTAGTAAATAAAAAAAAATGCGCCACTGGTTTGCATAAATTTGAAAATATATTAAAGTATGTTTAGAAATTTTATTTCTATTTCTTTAATTGCTCTATGCTATAGTTTATTAAGCGTTTGATTATCTTGATATGTTCCAATTTTAAAGATATATTTATATTTATCTTTGTTATATATATATATATATATATATATATATATATATATATATATATATATATATATAAAATAAAATAAAGATTACAATTAAATTTACCAAAATGATCCAAGATGGTAAAACTAAAGTATATTATAAATATTAAAGAATTAATATTTATAAAGTAATCTCAACCAGATGTAAAAGCTCGATAAAACCAAATAGAGATAGAGCAAACAGTTAATAAAATATGTTAAAAAACACTTTGAAATGAGTTAAAACCATATTTAATCTGAAAAGGAAACACTTGATAAGTCGATAGTCCTTAATCCGCGGAGTTTCGAAGAAATACTTTCCTTCTCATCAGAGAGAATGAAAGTATTTCTTCGAAACTCCGCAGATTAAGGACTATCCACTTATTAAGTGTTTCCTTTTCAGATTAAATATGTTTTTAACTCTTTTTCAAAGTGTTTTTTAACATGTTTTATTAACTGCTTGCTCATATATATATATATATATATATATATATATATATATATATATATATATATATATTATTGTTGTCATATTTGGGCTGGTACATCTGCTACTAGTTTCTCGCTCCTAGACAAGGTTCAAAAGAGAGTCGCCAACCTGATAGGTCCTGAACTGTCATCTAAGCTTCAGCCTCTGTCCCATCGACGAAATGTAGCAACCCTCTGCCTGTTCTACAAGTACTTTAACGGTGAATGCTCCGACGAACTGCGAGCACTTGTACCCCCTCGACGTAAATACCTCCGACAACCCCGACAAATAGCTAAATCCCACCTCTTCACAGTAGAAATCCCTAGATGTAAGAGAGCCTTCTACTCCAGTAGTTTCTTCCCCAGAACCGTTAGACTTTGGAATTCTCTTCCGGGTTCCTGCTTCCCCAACTGCACTAACATGCAGAAGTTCAAGTGTAACGTGAACCGACATCTTGCTGCTTAACTCCCCACATAGTACCCCTGTATTTTATGTCCCTGATAGTAGCCCCCAACATCAAAGTGGTAATGTGCCTTGTTTGGGGTGAAATTTCAAATCAAAAATGCTTATATTATTATATGCCAAACAAAGAATACATTTGAAATATTATATCCTTTATCCTATAGGATTTCGATGTTTGTCATCTCTTCAGAGGAGAAAATATTAGCAAATAATTACAATGATTTACACCTTATTTGCTAAAACCAGTAAGACATGAAAAATCATAATTAAAAGTCTTTTAAGCATTTAAATATCATAAAGATAAATATATATGTTATCATTAAAATTGGAACCAATCAAGATCGTACAAAAGTCCAATATATTAAACAAAGAAATTAAAGAAATAGGAAAAATAGATAATAAAAATAAAATTGAACAAATTTCAATATTTATTGATCCATCGAATTCAAACAAGGAATTATAATACGAAAAAAAAATCTTAACCCATGGCTTTTCAAATATATGCTCTTTACATCAGAGAATAAAAATTAGTAAAAAAAAAAAAATGCATGGTCAGCGTAAATTTGAAAACATGAAAAAAAAACTAGCAGGCCGCTCGGCGTTGCCCGGTTGTAAAACACGCATAATATTATGTTGAAAGCCAAATCATGGCACAATTATATGTGGATAAATATTGTTTATCCACATATAATAGCGTTATGATTTGGCTTTCTAATGTATTCAGCATGATATATTTTAATTCATGCACAAACTGAGACATGTGCATGCGTGTATTGTTTTTTTTTCTTTCTAAACAGTTCATTTTTTTGTAAGTGAAAAAAATATTCGAGCTTAGATCGAAACCGAAACATAAAGACAATCAGTCAAGTACGATAGCCATTATGCCAGCTTGAAACAATCTTTAAAATGTGTTTTCAAACCTACTTATTCTAAAATAAGGAATCTGTCACGTGAACGATTCACGCATGCGCATTCATGAAACAATTGATAAACATAAAAATTCGATGACTCTTTTTTTTCATTTTGACGCCTTGGCAGCCATTGTTTCCGGATAAAAAACAGATTAAAAGTTTTTCCACGTGTCTGAATACTTTATATACCAAATTTCAAGTCTGCAGATAAATATGTAATCTGCATGAATTAAAATATCATAGTTAAGCGTATTCGTTGAGTGTGTCCTCACACACACACTCTTTTTTTTTTTTTTTTTGCTTTGAAAGCACTACAATATAGTAAGCGTATTTTACGATCGGACAACGCCGGATATGACCTAAAACTATATCCGATTGTGAGGCCCCACCTTGCGGGCCTTGGGGAGTGTGGAGCCACCCTTTAATTGCCATTGCTCCCAGGTCCACTATGACCCGGAGTGGTAGTACCTGTTAGGGTCCCAACTATGGGTTAAATAGAATCTGACTTAAAAATAAAAAAATATACTCCATTAAAAATCGTTCCTCAAAATAACTAGATTCGGCATTAAATAACCTGAAAAAGGTTGATATGCCGTAAAACAAAAACAACTAACCAACAGTACTGTTTCGCGGACAAGCTACTACCTCAAGCCAGGATTGAAACCCGACCCTCCATATGATAGTCGGCGCTTCTAACTGTTGCGCTATTGGGCTGCTGCTATGCGGGCAGTGAATTAGCAATTTCTTGAAATTGTCCAAATACCTAAGCTCAATTTGTTTTACACAAAGAGCATCCTCAACCGCAAACAACCATATCAATTTTATACGCCTAAAACATTCCTTGGTTTATGACACCAAAAATGAAGATTTCGCATAAGTCGAGCGTGATTCGAAAGACAGAAAATATATTCAAAAATAAATCTTTGGTTACAGCAAAAATAAACTGCCGCAGTATCCAAAGAAAAGAAATGAAAGCGAAGAATGTCACTGAAAAAAAAAAAAAAATCTATCCCGGGTGATCCCTGACTATACGTCCTGTATACATGTAAGTCAGTTTCGGTGAGCACTGAAAAGTCGATCTCCCGAGTGCAAAGAAATGTCTCGGGTGGAGACAGTTAGCTACCGGGTACATAAAAAGGAAAAGATATCATATGAAACTACTTTTCTTTCAATTATTTCTTAGAGGAGTCAGAAAGTGATGCTGACTGTTGCGCACTTAATGATGCCCACTGCAGATTTTGTCTAGGGAATGGTTTGATATGAAAGGGGAAACAAAAATACTGAGAATGACAACAATAAAATAGGTAAGGAAGTCATTTCAGCTGAAAAACACATGCTCGTGAACACACACACACACACACATTAGGCTGGTGCAAAAATGATATCGTTTTTTGACGTTCAACTTCAACGAATATTGGCTGAAGAGAGCTTGATAAGGATACCTTAAACGGGCCTTATTATCGGGCTTGAAACCGACGGTACCAATGATTTGTCTCAACTAACAACTTTCTGTACACAAAATATATATATATATATATATATATATATATATATATATATATATATTTATATATATATATGCATAATATTGAGTAAAACGATTCATAATTGCTCTAGGGTATCTATACCTATTGAGCTTATTATATATCTACAGTACAATGGGCACTGTTTTCTTTTAAAAGTATTAATATATGTACTAATACATTAAAATAAACTCTGCTCTTTAGACTCAAGATCTAATTCCCTCTAAATATGTGTGTGTGTGTGCGTGTGTGTTAGTCCGTTAATAATGTATTGGTAGGATAAAATTTAGAGAATAAACCAGTTGTTATCATATTACAGTCCTCAATACTTAATAGAGTTAATTATATTAATATTTATTTATACAGATTTGTACAGGTTTTGCTATACTGGCATGAGAATGTTTCGATCCTTTGTTATTAATAAATTATGTTTATCAAGCAAAAAATATAATATAATGTAATAATATAATATAATAATATAATGTAATAATATAATATAATATAATAATATAATATAATAATATAATATAATAATATAATATAATAATATAATGTAATAATATAATAATATAATAATATAATATAATAATATAATAATATAATGTAATAATATAATATAATAATATAATAATATAATGTAATAATATAATATAATAATATAATATAATGTAATAATATAATAACATAATATATTAATATAATACTATAATGTAATAATATAATAATATAATATAATAATATAATATATTAATATAATATAATAATAAATAATATAATAATATAATATAATAATATAATACTATAATATAATAATATAATAATAAATAATATAATATAATAATATAATAATATAATAATATAATAATAAATAATATAATAATATAATATAATAATATAATATAATAATATAATATAATAATATAATATAATATAATAATATAATAATATAATATAATAATATAATATAATAATATAATATAATAATATAACATAATAATATAATATAATAATATGATATAATATAATAATATAATATAATAATATAATATGATAATATAATATAATAATATAATATAGTATAATAATATAATACAATAATATAATATAATAATATAATATAATAATATAATATAATATAATAATATAATATGATAATATAATATAATATAATAATATAATATAATATAATAATATAATACAATAATATAATATAATAATATAATATAATAATATAATATAATATAATAATATAATATAATATAATATAATATAATAATATAATACAATAATATAATATAATAATATAATACAATAATATAATATAATATAATAATATAATATAATAATATAATATAATATAATAATATAATACAATAATATAATATAATAATATAATATAATAATATAATATAATAATATAATAATATAATATAATAATATAATATAATATAATAATATAATACAATAATATAATAATATAATATAATAATATAATATAATATAATATAATAATATAATATAATAATATAATATAATATAATATAATAATATAATATAATAATATAATATAATAATATAATAATATAATATAATAATATAATAGCCGTTAAGTTTTGAGCTGAAAAGATTAAAAGATTATTTTTAGTAACGAATTTGTGAGTGTTGGGTGATACGCTTTTCTTTTTCATGTTCCACTATGAACAACTAAGGAAATACATACTTTTTGCTTAGTTTTCGCTAACTGCAGATCGAAACATAGCCATGATATTGTTGCAAAGCTTGTACATATCCGTATAAATGAATTAATAGCTCTATTTGTTATTGTAACGTTACACTTTTACACACGAAGATCCAACACATTGTATGTGTTACGTTATGTGTGTATATGAATATGTTCCATAACAACGTACACGTTTAATAGTGGGATTTTATATTTTATCTGTATATTCATGTACGTGTAAATGCGTGTATGTATATACGTCGTATCATTTAGTTGATCGTCTAGTGTGTATATTTTAACATTTATGCAACAGTTCTAACAGGAAATGATTGACAAACAGATTTTTTTAACAGATGCAAATAAGATAACACATACTTGGATTGTATACAAACATTTATTTTCATGGTTCCGGCTGGCATCTTCAGAGATTATAACATCTTCCCATCTTAGCTGCCTGAGAAAATGCCGCTCCCAGCGTCATAGAGAGATCAACTCCCCCTTGATTCATCCGTTCTCTCTGATGTTCAGCTAACGACTGACTAGAATCTCCCCAAATCTACATCTCATCACGTGTCTAAACCCCCAACCGCTGACGTAACATAAATCTGATTATTTGCTTATCCAAACCAAAAATTATGTTTTCCTGTATTTTCTAAAATCACATTTTTTGTAGTTGTTTATTATTTCAGTTGTCAATCACGTTTTCCAAATCTAATTGTTTATTTTTCTAATCATAATAATCGATCCAGCAACCTGCCGTCTCTCAAATCAGTTAATAATAATTATAATAATAATAATAATAATAATAATAATAACAACAACAATAACAACAATAATAATAATAACAATAATAATAATAACAATAATAATAATAATAATAATAATAACAATAATAATAACAATAATAATAATAACAATAATAATAATAATAACAATAATAATAACAATAATAATAATAATAATAGTAATAATAACAATAATAATAATAACAATAATAATAATAACAATAATAATAACAATAATAATAATAACAATAATAATAACAATAATAATAACAATAATAATAATAATAACAATAATAATAATAACAATAATAATAATAACAATAATAATAATAATAATGATAATAATAATAATCATAATAACAATAATGATGATGATGATGATGATGATGTTTTGACCTTGGCCCTGCCTGTCACCGTTAACACAGATACTACGCTATGATTACAGTCAAAGGGTCACAACATTACATATGCAGTCCACGTCGCAAACGAGAACAAGACAAATAATAACTAGAACTCACCCGCCACGCATGACTTCTTATTACGACCGTGACGTCACCCACCTGATCCTCTTTCTGGCGTGCTCTCTCCTTTTTATAGTCTTTTCCCTACAGTGACGTCATTTCGCATTTCGTATGCATTTGCATACGCACGTCTGCGCTCTGTTACATTATTGAGCACTATTATGTAAATTATTAGTAATAAAAGGACACTCATACAATTAATAGAAGTAAAACCAGAATTTCGACTTCAGACACGTAAACCATTCCATTACTTCACAATCGATTGCAGACAAGTACATAATCTCTCTTATATGAAGATTTATAATTGGATGTGTTTAGGGAATGAGTTTATTAACAAATTAGTAACAAAAAAGAAGAAAAATGAAAACCGTGCGAGAGAATTTTTGCGTAGCACTCAAATACCAAACTACAATTAGAAGACAGTGATTGCCATGGAAACATAATGCTGCCGTATAAATATTACAAATGCGATAGTTAGATGCGAGGGATTCGATCGAACTTGTCTTTTTCTAATTTGGTAATTGGGAAGCTGGACACCTACGAGTTGTTGTCTCTGTGTTATGAAGAGAGAGAGAACAAAGCCATTTGCAATAAAAGACCCTATAGTACAGTTTTTCCTTGTTTCATATATATATATATATATGTGTGTGTGTGTGTGTGTGTGTGTGTGTGTATATATATATATATATATATATAGTTTCTTATAATATATATATATATATATAGTTTCTTATAATATAAACCAATCCTTATTTAAGAAGCTCAGTGTAATTACAGAGCAATATAGAGAATAAATGACAAATGACTATAATCCAAATTTCATGATGTTGACCATCTTATAATTTATTCCTTTAATTCTGTTGACTTATACAATTCTTGACAGTATCTGTTTCGTAGCGCAAAATCAATCACTTAATTATTATATCAATCAGTGAATCTATTATGTCCTTAACTCATCAGAAGAAATGGCAACAATTAATCCGTAAAAAGAAAATAAAGTGTCATTTGATATGATTAAAATTCGAAAATTGGAAGAGAAGCTGCAAATACCTTTAATATGTTTCCATTACGCCATTTTGAATTTTATCAAACCAAATAAAATGAAATTGATAAAATAAAGTTGATTAACTAATGAAAAGTCTCTGATGATTCGTTTGGTTTATGCCATTACATCAAACACGTGTAAGACTCAGTAATTTAAACAATATGAATGTTAATTAAATATATATATATATATATATATATATATATATATATATATATATATATATATATATATATATATATATATATCTCGGAAGTAGAGTGAAAAGCACATCTTATTTTTCTTTTATTAATATTATTTTTTCCTTGTACACATTTTTGTGAATTATTCCATGGATTTCTGCCTTTGGATTATTATGGACCATCTTCTTCCAATTACGGGATTTCCTTGGATTTTACTTGTACAAATGGAAATTCTTTTAACTTCCTTGAAGTTTTACATTTGGATTTTACCGTCACTGGATTTTTTATCTTCCACTAGATTATCCATTAATGTGTAATCACCTTTTTCTTTACCATATCCCCTCTGCTTAACTTATTTTGTTTTCAAGTAAGATCTTTGACTTATTTGTTGTTTCATCAAATACTTCTGCATGCAAAATCCGATCCCGCATTTTGCTAATTCCTACCCTCTGATGAGAAGAAGAGTATTTCTTCGAAACTCCGCAGATTAAGGACTATCCATTTATCTAGTGTTTCCTTTTCAGATTAAATATGTTTTAACTCATTTCAAAGTGTTTTTTAACATATTTTATTAACTGTTTGCTCATATATATATATATATATATATATATATATATATATATATATATATATATATATATATTTATCCTGGACGCTTGTTTTGTTGTACTACGGCTTAATAGCGTGATTAACTATGTCAGTGTCGACTTTTAACTTGAGGTAGACTACTAGCCTACAGAGTCAAGGATACCTTTGTGATTCTGTTCGAATCTCCCGACTACCAGTTATTATCAATTTACTGTCGATCTTTATTAGAGTCGCCTCCCGTCTCTGTCAACCAAAATGTTTCCTACATAAGAAACCACATCTATAAAACAGAGACTAACTCAAAGAATACGAAAATATGAGAACAATTGTCCGATGAATACAACTAATAGAAACAGTAATCCCTCATCTAAAAAATTCAAAATGTTTACTATTTTTTTCTTTCAAAATTTTAAATGTTCGTAATAAAGTCCAAAATTTTTGTAATGAATGAATACATGTTGTCAAAATGAAATTCTCAATCATCAATCGAACGAGTTTTTATTTACCGATGAAATACGCATTAAAAGAAAAACATATTTTGGATTTTCGATTTGATCCTGAAATTGGATTGGTCTGCCCCTGCTATACACTCTCCAAATGTCCCAGCTGAATACAAAAAAATTTTTAGCTGTGCATAAGTGCCAACCATTTTTATAACGTCTAGAATATTTTTATAAATTTGAGAAAACCTTTTTTTTACATCGTTTAAAATCATTTGTTTTAATATCATTGAGAAACTTTTATATCGTTAAAAAAACATTTCATATTGTTTTTTAAACAAAAAAAAGCACATTCTTTGCAGAAAGCCTAATTCAATTCGGTCTTGAAATCGCATTTGTCTGCCCTTGCTATGCACTCTCCAAATCTTCGAACTGGAAACCAAAAAGGTTGTACCTGCGCACAAGTGCCAAATGATTTCCTAAACGATATTAAAAAAAATGTGGTTTTCTCAATGGTATTAACAGTTCTTCTTCTGAGCCATATAAATGAATGGTCACTTCCTCGTCATATATTATTTTTTTATTTATTTTTTTTTTATTTTATATTTTTATTTTATTTTTATTATTATTTTTATTTATTTATTTGCAGACTGTTATCCTCATCTTCATAGTTATTGTTTCACCGCGTTTCGCCCAACTCATCCTTTGGCCTTCTTCAGGTGATTAACCGCCACGAGATAGGAACGCTGAGTCTAGTAACTCTATCATCAATAATTATTGACTTTCATAGTTGTTGTTGTTGTTGTTGTTGTTTTAGTTATTGTTGTTGCTGTTGTCTCCCCACGTTTTCGCCAACTAAACATCTGGCCCCCTTTTGTAGTATTGAACTGGATAAAACGATTTTTTTTATAAAAGAAAACACACAAACAGATGTAATAAAATGTATCTGAATTTTTTAGATGAAAATTGATAATTTGGATTAATTGAATTATTCGGGCTACTGTTCTCATCTTGAGTGTAATTTGCACAACGTGTCGACCGATGAAGCCTTTGACCTTCTCCGGGTGTATCTTGTCGAACTCGGGAATCTGCATGAAACGTAGCATCCTTTCGTTCCGCCAGCCATGAACGGATAGAAGTCTTAAAATAAACGCACCTCCTCATAAGTAATTCGCAAATGTATTCTTAGGATACATTGAGGATTGAACCTTCAACCTCCCAAAGAGTACCACTTACTTCGAAGTTACCAAGTATTTTATCCATTGCGCCACCGGTCCTAGCGGTCCTAATTTTTTAGGCTTCATAATTTTGGATTATTTGGATTATTCGGGCTACTGTTCTTATCTTTTAGGTAGCATTGAAATCGCTATCTTCAGACAATGCTGGCCTGGAACAATAGAGATTCAACAGAAAGCCACTGTGCCACGCGCTCCGAAGGGCGATCATGATTAGACTTTTGGGTCTTATAAATCCAAGTTTTCGTGAGAGGATGAGTTGGCCGAAACTTGATAAAATAACAACTATAAAGATGAGGATAACTGTCGGCAAATAAATAAACCCACTTCCTCATTTTTCCCTTTTTTTTCTTTAGCAAATGAAATTGATTAATTGGTTTTGCTTTTGCAGAATTTCATGTGTGTATCGATTTCTAGACTGTTATTGGTTTAAAAATGAACTCTGTTTTTATTATTCTTTCAGCCACCAAGGGCGAAACAGGCCGGAAAAAGTATTACGTCAGAAGACAGAGTAGTATGCCCGAGTAAAAAAAAAAAAAAAGGAGGACAAATTAACGGAAGTGACGTTTTAGTTCACCATGGCAACATTGCGGCGCCCAACTTAAACACGTATACACCTGTCAAGTGACCCGATCAAAAAAGGTCACACTTATTTTTTATTTTTTTTTTTTTAACAAAACCGGGTTGTTAACTTTTTCATTTTAATTTAATTATTTTTTATTTGTTCTTTTTCTATTTTACAAATTTTTTTAGTTTTCTTTCTGATTATGTATACAGAGAAAAAAATCCGCCCCCCCCCCCAATTTTGTTCTTCTTCTTACAATTGGGCAACTCTTGAACAAATTGTTTGAAAACGCCAAAGACACGCAAAAATGGGTTTACGACTTTATTTTGGTTTCGTCCCAAACGACTCAAGATTTGATAATGGTTTCATGCTGTTGCCAGAAGAAATAAATATTTCCCCCCAACCGCCTATTCGCGCCTAAATATGCAACCAATTAGTGCCCCATCCCCATCCGCTGGTTATGTTCATGGCTTTTGTAGTATTGAGCTGGATAATACCATTTTTGCTATAAAGGAAAACACACAAACACAAGTAATAAAATGTCTCTGGATTTTTGAGATAATTGATAATTTGGATTATTTGAATTATTCGAACTACTGGTCTCATCCTGGGTATATTTTGCACAATGTTTCGACCGATGAAGCCTCTGACCTTCTTCAGGTGTATCTTATCGAATTCGGGAATCTTTCTGTCGAACTCGAAAATATGCATGGAACGGAACCCAAATATTTTATGCATGGGGGTAGCATCCTTTCGTTCCGCCAGCCATGACCCGGTAGAAGTCTTAAGTAATTCGCAAATGTATTCTTAGTATCGTCTGCACTGAGGATTGAACCTTCAACCTCCAAAAGAGTGCCACTTACTTCGAATTTTGCCAAATATTTTATCCATTTCGCCACCGATCCTAGCGGACTGTTTCTGAATTTTTGAGGCTTCATAATTTTGGATCATTTGGACTAATGTCTTTATCTTGATTGATCTTCTCAGAACGTTTTGGCCAATGTAGCCTCCGACCTTCTTCAGGTTAATTTTGTCGAACACTAGTATCGTTCTGTTGAACTCGGTAATCTTTCTGTCAAACTTGGTAATCTTTCTGTCAAACTCGGGAATCTTTCTCTCGAACTCGAGAATCTTTCTGTCGAACTCAGGAATCTATACGGAATTTCGAACGGAACCCTTTATTTAATCCACGGGGCGGGGGTAGCATGCTCTCGCTCCGTCAGCCATGAACGACAAGATGTACCTGAAGAGGGTCGGAGGTGACATTGTGCGAATAACACTCAAGATGAGAACAGTAGTCCGAATGATCTAAGTAATCCAGAAGTAATAATGTTTTAACATTCTAAAAAAACAGTGTTGTTCCATTCATTATTGCATTGAACAAATCGCGAACAAATTTGATACGCGTCTCATCAACTTTGAGTTGAAATATACATACGCACACAGACACGTACTCGAACACACACACATACACGCATATATCTATTTATTTATATATTTATATAGTTATTTATATATTTATTTATACTAAAATAGAAGCATATATATATATATATATATATATATATATATATATATAATACAAGATCTCTATTAACTATTTATTCATATCCAGGTCGTGACGATGACTATCATATCCAGGTTTAAAGAGGCCTTGGACAAATATTCAGACTGCATGTGGATGTACATTTCTTCTACACGGATTGTTGTACTTTGCGATTTTTGCCAAATAAATTTAGTTTGTTTTGGAATTGAGCTAAAAATATAAGAAAATAAAAAAAATTTAAAAATGATAAATATAAAAATATAAAAGCATTCAAAAAGTCATCTGCTATTTTAAATTCTAATAATATCAAACCTGTATTTTTTAGAAAAATAAAACTGAAACACAACGATATATATATATATATATATATATATATATATATATATATATATAACTACTTCATTTATTCACATAAATTTAATATACGAAAGTATAGATTTATGCGTAAACTTTAAGTATTTACTTCAAAAGTGCTCAATACGTAGGTAGAGCTAGTTAGTGGATACTAGAAAGCTGATTGACCAACTAGAAATCCTCAACATATATAAAAACAAGAAGCAACGACAGAATTCGCGCATAAGCCTGACGAGCCCTATAGTTGGATGAAACGCAGAATATTCAGTGTAGCTTAATCGCCATATATATTTTATAAATTACTATATATATATATATATATATATATATATATATATATATATGTTGAGACGATTTATCGGAATCGGGAACTAAAGAAAATCAAACTTTTTGTGGGATGTCTTTATCGGAATCGGAAAAACGTGTCCATATTTTCCGATGCCAAAAACGATTCTTTTAATTGTCTTTATTATTTGATTTTGTTTAAATTAAAATATTCTTCTGTTGATAGTAAATGATAAAATAATATATATTCATTGATATTCAACTACCAGTAAAGCAAAAAATCTATAGATCATTTGCCACGCAAGCATATTTTTACGATTAAGAAAATATTCGCAAATTTAACATGCGTTTTTACGGCAATCGGGAAAAAACTTAGTAAATTTATACTTAAGTATTAAGGGGTTTACAAAGAATCGGAATTGGAATTGGTAATTGTATCGGATCGGGAAAATTTGTTTTATGTAAGCAGTAATATGTTGCTACACAGTCATGAGCATGTTTCGATCAGCTAGTTACCAGTAACTAGAGACCTCTTCAGACGATAGAGTTTATACGAAAGCGAAGTTTGAAACGATTGCAAACTTTGAAGAAGAGGTCTCTACTTAGTTGTAGCTAGTTGACCAAAACATGCTCATAAGTGTGTAGCGACATATTACTGCTTATATAAAAATAAATAAAGAGTATACCATGCTCTACTTCGGTATTGAGCACTCTTGTATTAACCTCGTTAAACTTCTTTGGTTACTTAACCTCTGGAAAACAATAACCTCAGATTATATATATATAGTTTAGTTTCCTAGAAGTACATCCAATGAAACAATATGTCTCTACCAAAGAGTGCTCAATGAGTGAACAGAGCAGGTATTTGAAATTTATTTATACAAACATTGATGGCTACATATGTGCATGCATGTTTCTGTAATCACCCGTGCTGGGGATTACGTCTTCAGGCCAAGAAGTTCTCGACGATAATTCTTGGCCTGAAGACGTAATCCCCCAACGAGGGTGATTACAGAAACATGTATGCACATATGTAGCCATCAATGTTTGTATAAATAAATTTATATATATATATATATATATATATATATATATATATATATATATATATATATATATATATAATTATATATATATATATATTAAGGGATTTATATATATTAAAAATGCATGCCATTCAACCGAATTATCGTACTTGCCATGAAAATGATTCACAATGGATTGCATTACATTTTTTTAAAATGTCTGAAGTTTTTAAGTCAGTGTAAAAGTTTAATTTAAAATCGCGTCTTGAAAATGAAAAACTGTTATTGAAAATCGTTATTCATAATAATAACAACCTTTGGTGTTCATAATTTGGTTCCATCTATCAAGGAGTTTATAAATGCCTCGCTTGTAAAATTCTTTACGTTTTGATGTAATACATGAATTCAACTCATCTCCAATCTCCTTTAAATGGTTTTGTACTCTTTTAAATAAATGATAATCCGATGGATCTAGGTCAGGAGAATATGCAGGACGAGGCAAAATTTCCCAAACAAGCTCTCATGGGATTTGTTGGTAACTAGTTCTGTGTGAGGACGAGCATTATCATGATGGAAGATGGGTCCCTTTCCGTTAATAAAAGGTCATTTTGTGGTCAACATGGGTGAGAATATTGCCGAAATATATGAATGATGCGTTAATTATTTAAAAATCTGACTCGACTTTGACTGAACTGACTCTATTTCGAACTCTCTTAATCGAATATATTGAACTAACTTTCTTTTTTACGTTAAAACGTGCTCAACCAAGTGAGAGTTCCTCACGTGGATTCTACATATTATAGATGTCTCCACGCGCCTTTGCAACACAAACAAAATTCCTCAATCCATTGTCTATTATTCCTAACTGATCTATCTTTGTTTTATCATTATTTCTACTATAATGGCAAATCACTAAATTCATGGGATCGCATCTAAATAGCAATATGTATTCAATTTTAACTGTTGATTAGTGGGTTCAATTCTAGCCTTTTCCTTTAATAAATATTATTTCCAAATTTATTTACGTCGTTCTTCTAATTACTGGGATCTTTTCCCTTTCCATATATAACATTACAAGCTTATAAATGCCTCGTCTTTAGGTTTTCATGTGAAATATGAATCTAACTTATCTGCTCTCATGGTGTTAATCAAGGTGGTTTGATAACCCTCGAAATAAGTAATAATCTGAAGGAGCTAGTTCAGGAGAATATGAAGGATGAGGCAAAATTTCCCAACTAAATTCTTCTAAGACATCCTTGGTCAATAGTAATGTGTGATGACGAGCATTATCATTATGGAAGATGGCTCTCTTCTGTTAATTAAAGAAGGTCGTTTTGGGGTCAACATGGGTGAGAATATTGCCGAGAAATATAAAAAATGCTTTAATAATTTTAAATAAAAAATATAAATTAATCATGTTTATATGCTCAAATGCTAACACTATGCATAAAATAAATTACCAATGGCTTTAAAATCCCCTTCTACAAACAGGCAAATGTTTTTTGCACCAATCTGATACAATAAAATTTTCTTATTTAATAAATGAGTTTAATTGTTAAATTGTTTGTGGATTTCTTCTGGAAACTTTTTTTTTAAACACACAAAACAAAATCAAGGGGAGTAACTCTGCTATAAAAATAACGGTTCTTCTTAGTTTATCGTATCAAAATTCGAAAATTGAAATATTGAATTTCATTAGAGCCAATTGTGTCTACGTTGTGTAGTCGGGGTACATATGGGGGACATGTTTAACGGGGGACTTATAACAAGTTAACGACGATGATGATAATGCTGAGGGAGACATTTATAACAGAGCTGAGAGAGATGCGAATTCATTATTGAAGGAATGTGTAATACAGTTCTTTTACATCAGAGGGGAGATACTTCACTTAAGACAAAGGAGAGGGGCACATTACTTGGAAAGGGGTTATACAAGAGTTCGTTTATAAATGAATATACAAAACATATTTACCTTTCGGTTGTATAGATGGTGATTTCTTTATTCATTAGCCGGCCGATTGATGATGTCAGGGATTCAAGCCTTTTCGACTAAATGATCTACTCTTCTATCCTTCGCCTCTAAGGGTATCAGCTTCACTTTCTGGCCCTCTCTCTCTCTCTCTCTCTCTCTCTCTCTCTCTCTCTCTCTCTCTCTCTCTATCTCTCTCTTTGGCTGTATGTGACTCTCTGATCTAACTACGAACCCTCGTCTCAATATATTGAGAATCTCCTTTGTTTATGACGTCAGAGGTGTGGTCCGAATGTGACGTTATCACGTTTCAATTCACCCGTGTTCTTGCATATATATTTACACACCTCTGATAAGCAAAAGAAATCCGTAAATTAAATTGTATCATTTAACTTAATTTTGATTTATAAACTCGCATTGTCCATTCTTTTAACTGACATATTTAATATTCAGTTATTTCTAAAAGAATGGATAATGGTTTTATCTCTGACATAAATAATATCTAGTTATTTCTAAAAGAATTATTAATGGACTGCATTCCTAGGATTTCAACTATCCATTATCTTTTAACACTTGCCTACAGGGTTCGATTCTAGCCTTTTCCTAATATCATTTTCACTTATCTAGTCTTCCTTCTTACTTACGTGAGAAAGGGACAGCCCTTCTTATGTAACAGTTGCAGAAATGAAAATATACAAAAACTACGAAAAACGATGAGATAGAAAATTAATTATTAATGAAAATAATTTTCGAACAAAAAATTCAAGTGCGCATATAAATTCATTCGGGGAAATAAATCGTTTTTTTATAATAATGTCTTGTTCCAATAATGGTGGATGTCACGCAATCATCTATTTTTACAAAGCACATGTTTTATGTAATAATGCAATACTATTTAACTAAGTGTGACGTGACAATCCTGAAGATACCATTTTTATTGTTGAAATTAAAATTGATATAACGGTAAGTAGTCACCATTGCTTTTCACGAAAATTTAGTTTTTCGGCTGTCGGGTTTCGTTACAGTAACAAAGAAAGAGTATAACAACACTTATATGACCAAGTGTCGTATACAACAAGATGGCGGTAAGGTTAAAACAAAATGGCGTAGTAAAAGTTAGCGTAAAACAAGATGGCGCAAGAAAACTAATGCAGTAATAAAACAGTCCTTTATATTTCCTTATTAATGTATAAGTTTTGTAGTTCGAAGTAAAGTTTTGATGTTATTAAAATCTGTTTAACTATTTATGTACGAGAGATTTAGGCACGATTAACGTGCGATTACGTACGACAACTGTCATTCGAGCAGCCTGCGACTACGGACAACCGCTGATTCTAAAAATTTCAAAGGATTTTTGCTAAAAATAAAGTTTCGATTTTTGTAAGCTTGAAAAAATGAATAAGTAATTAATATTAATTTAGACAGACTAGTATGATGTTTTTTTATTTGTTTGTTTGTTTGTTTTTGTTGAAAGTCTTTTTTTTTTTAATAAACGAGTCTTTTTTTCGATTTTTTTTTTTCAGACTTACGGGGAAATATAAAAGATTTTTTTTCAGACTTACGGGGAAATATAAAAGATTTTTTTTTTCAGACTGAAGAGGAAATATTTTTTTTTTAATCGACAGTTTATTTTTGGCAACATGTCAAAATATATTTTTAAAAACTAAACTCTATTTTTAAGCCTGAAAGAATATCTTGAATCTTTAACAAAATGACAAATCTATTTGGAATAAAATATCTCATATTTTGGCGTACAAGGCGACCGTCATATAAGACGAGGTATAAAATTGGAGCAAATTTTAATAAATTTAATCATATATCGATTGTATAAGACGATTGCTAAATCAGAAAACCATGTTTGTTTAGCTTAGGCTAGAGATTGCAACATCCGGTATCTTATGAAATATCGTTTTTTAAAGATGATTTTTTTTTTCGTTTTATACGCCGAAATATACGGGGTTTTAATGTAGACGAACAATGCGTTTATTTTTCGTGGAAACCTAAGCAAAGTGTTAACAAAAAAATTAAAAAACGTAATACCAGTCCATCTAAATTAAAATGGGTTGCTTTTTATTCAATTTTTCAGACAAAAAATAAATCAAGAGATCATTATTATTAAAATAGATGATGACTTTTTGATGACTTGGTATAATATACGAATATATAATGACGAAAATTACAGCAATAATATTCCAACGTGATGGAGAGATGAAAAGGGAAAAAAATTTATGTTCTTCAACGTTTCGTCTTTATTTCAAAACTTCCTTGGAATGATTGATTTGAAGAAATAAAATACCATATACATTTTGAATGCTAACGCCTATTTTTTTCCGTTCGGAAATAGAACAAAGACATCCATTTCACATTATAAACACAACAAGTCTATTTTCAAATGTTGTACTAGTATTTTATTTCATCCCGAGGAAGTCTTGAAGTAAAGACGAAATAATTTTGGTTTGTTCCTTTTTCATCTTATTATAATATATAGCGTG
>NC_136517.1:22605862-22640862 GCF_053919585.1 Euprymna scolopes
TACATTTGGGCCAAGTTTCAAAAATATCTAATGGATGGATCAAAAGTTATGGGGCAAAACGTGTCATTTTTTTTAACCATTTTGGTGCATATTTGACCTCTTTTGAGCCCCTGGGAACACAACGAGAATTTTCGAAAAAAAAAAAATTTACTGTGCACGTCTAATACAATTTGTGGCAAAATTTCAGGAAAAACTAATGGATGGTTATCTGGCAATCGTCCGGACTAACGGACACACGGACGCACGGACGCATGGGCGCCACTGAAAACATAGGCCCCTCTCCGATAAATCGGGAGGCCTAAAAATTAATTAACGCAGTAATACACAAGTTTGTTTTGCTTTTTTTTTCAATTGAGATTGGATATTTTTTCTGAAAACGTTCGTTAATCCGTTTAAGACCAACAGTGTCTCGCTTGCATGTTTTTTGCTGCTTTTTCTATGTATGCCTTCTATACAAATCGAGAGACTTATATTTATAATTTTACTAGCAGGGCAACCCGACGTTGCTCGGAATTTAAAGAGGATTAACAAATGTTCTACGCTTCTAATACTTTTATTGTCATCGAAATCGGTGAAATCGACCATTTGTTAATCAAATCAATTGATTCCTTGCTCTAGTTAGGAACTCACCACTGTGCACCAGTGCACCACGTGGTTATAGTTTCGCCTGTTTGTACTTACAGTGATATTTTTTCGCCTTCTTTATGGCCGCCGGTGTTTTAATTTCTCCATTTTTATTCATCGTCGGTGTTTTAATTTCTCCACTTATTATCGCCGCCGGTGTTTTAATATATATCATTTATTCATGCTAATGTTATCATGCAAGTTTTTAATTTAAGTTTAATAAGTTTATTTACCTTTTTTTTTTTTTGACAGAGGAAAAAAAATTCTTAATGCATTTCTAATGAGTGAAATTATTCTGAATCGCTAGAAAAAAACTAATGATCTTCTTAGTCTTTTTTTTTTTTTTTCGGGAGTTGCTTAGGTTTGTTTTCTGTGCTGCTTAGTATTGATCTGGGTGTTGGTCGTGGTCTGTACATTGTTGGTGGCGTTAGTTGGTTTTCCTCGTCACTTGACTCGTAAGGTACGTGCATTCGCCATCTGTTTGGGGGTGATTTCTGGGTTAAGACGGATAGTAATTCCGAATCAGTTGCTGCGTCTGGGTCTTGTGCAGGTTACTCTGTTCCTGTTTCTGGTGCACATGGTAGTGTTTGACAGGGATAAGTTCTTCCTCGGGTTCTGTGACTGTGAGTGTAATTATATCCGTTTGTAATGTTGTTGGTTTTATTTCCTGTATTTTCTTGGTTGGTGTGACGAAGCTGTGATTTTTGGGTGATGGTATGGGACATTTCTGGCCGATTAAGTCGATGTCGTATGTTTGATTTTTCCATTGTTCGATGTACGTCTTCCATAGTATGATCAATATTCGGGTTAGGGTTAGGGTCAGGACTTAGTTTCTCCGCACCCCAGTATTTTAGCTTTGTCATTGGTGATTGGAGATTATAGTAGTACATGCGAGCCTTCAAGTTCGGTTCCCTGTTTGGAATTGTAAGCCACGGATCTGTGTTCGATGTTGAGAGGCATGGTATTCCGCGCATTTAACGTTCAGGATTGTTTTTAACATTTACATGCGTTATTCCACCTTCTAATACGACTTTTGCTTGGTCTACATTATGGCTGTAGAATTGCAGTTTGTCTGTATATATGAGTGCTCTATCTACACAGTTTGCAAATGTAAATGCGTCTTGGTCTCTGCATCTCATTCCACCGTAATTTACAATTCCTTCGCGTATGGAACTTATTATATAAGTTTTGTCCGCATTTACTGGTTTGAGATGAAATGCATTGATCTTAGGTAGTTCCTTATTGCACACGTCAAATAGTTGCTTCGCTATCTCACGTTGATTTAGTCTATGGTGGTCGCACCATGCTTCGTAGATTCCGAGACTTTCCTTCGCTGGCCAATATAAGTTACCTTCTAAATGTTTCAAGTAGTCTATTTTATTTTTGATTTGCCTCCAGATTGGGATGTTGATTTCTTTGATGTTAACTTCTGTGGAGACTTCTTGTATTAATTTGTTAGTATTTTGAGTATTTTCAATATATTGAAAGTCTCGTTTGTACTGTGAACCTGCTTCTTCGCAGAAATGTACAAGGTCACTAATGTCTATTCTGGGGCAATGTTCAAAAATTTGTTTTATGAATTTATATTTTTTTGCTCTTACTGTGTCAATGTTTTTCAGTCCGCTTGTTTCTTCAACGTTGACTTATTATTTCTACAGACTTGACTTATTATTTCTTTAACGTTGACTTATTATTTCTTTAACGTTGACTTATTATTTCTTTAACGTTGACTTATCATTTCTTTAACGTTGACTTATTATTTCTTCAACGTTGACTTATTATTTCTTCAATGTTGAATTATTATTTCTTTAAAGTTGACTTATTATTTCTTCAACGTTGACTTATTATTTCTTTAATGTTGACTTATTATTTCTTTAAAGTTGAATTATTATTTCTTTAACGTTGACTTATTATTTCTTTAACGTTGAATTATTATTTCTTTAACGTTGACTTATTATTTCTCCAACGTTGACTTATTATTTCTTCAACGTTGACTTATTATTTCTTCAATGTTGAATTATTATTTCTTTAAAGTTGACTTATTATTTCTTCAACGTTGACTTATTATTTCTTCAACGTTGACTCATTTCTTTAACGTTGACTTATTATTTCTTCAACGTTGACTTATTATTTCTTCAACGTTGACTTATTATTTCTTTAACGTTGAATTATTATTTCTTTAACGTTGACTTATTATTTCTTCAACGTTGACTCATTTCTTCAACGTTGACTTATTATTTCTTTAACGTTGAATAATTATTTCTTTAACGTTGACTTATTATTTCTTTAACGTTGACTCATTTCTCCAACGTTGACTTATTATTTCTTTAACGTTGAATTATTATTTCTTCAATGTTGAATTATTATTTCTTTAACGTTGACTTATTATTTCTTCAACGTTGACTTATTTCTTCAACGTTGACTCATTTCTTGAACATTGACTTATTATTTCTTCAACGTTGACTTATTATTTCTTTAACGTTGACTTATTATTTCTTTAACGTTGACTTATTATTTCTTCAACGTTGACTTATTATTTCTTTAACGTTGACTTATTATTTCTTTAACGTTGAATAATTATTTCTTCAACGTTGACTTATTATTTCTTTAACGTTGACTTATTATTTCTTCAACGTTGACTTATTATTTCTTCAACGTTGACTTATTATTTCTTTAACGTTGACTTATTATTTCTTCAACGTTGACTTATTATTTCTGTAACGTTGACTTATTATTTCTTTAACGTTGACTTATTATTTCTTAAACGTTGACTTATTATTTCTTCAACGTTGACTCATTTCTTCAACGTTGACTTATTATTTCTTCAACGTTGACTTATTATTTCTTCAACGTTGACTTATTATTTCTTTAACGTTGACTTATTATTTCTTCAACGTTGACTTATTATTTCTTTAACGTTGACTTATTATTTCTTCAACGTTGACTTATTATTTCTTCAACGTTGACTTATTATTTCTTTAACGTTGACTTATTATTTCTTTAACGTTGACTTATTATTTCTTCAACGTTGACTTATTATTTCTTCAACGTTGACTTATTATTTCTTTAACGTTGACTTATTATTTCTTCAACGTTGACTTATTATTTCTTCAACGTTGACTTATTATTTCTTCAACGTTGACTTATTATTTCTTTAACGTTGAATTATTATTTCTTCAACGTTGACTTATTATTTCTTCAACGTTGACTTATTATTTCTTCAACGTTGACTTATTATTTCTTCAACGTTGACTTATTATTTCTTCAACGTTGACTTATTATTTCTTATACGTTGACTTATTATTTCTTCAACGTTGACTTATTATTTCTTTAACGTTTAATTATTATTTCTTCAACGTTGACTTATTATTTCTTCAACGTTTACTTATTATTTCTTTAACGTTGACTTATTATTTCTTTAACGTTGACTTATTATTTCTTCAACGTTGACTTATTATTTCTTCAACGTTGACTCATTTCTTCAACGTTGACTTATTATTTCTTCAACGTTGACTTATTATTTCTTCAACGTTGACTTATTATTTCTTTAACGTTGACTTATTATT
Source organism: Euprymna scolopes (assembly GCF_053919585.1). Classification (NCBI taxonomy): domain Eukaryota; kingdom Metazoa; phylum Mollusca; class Cephalopoda; order Sepiida; family Sepiolidae; genus Euprymna; species Euprymna scolopes. Next base: position 22,610,053 of record NC_136517.1, read on the forward strand.
TTTTCAACGTTGACTTATTATTTCTTCAACGTTGACTTATTATTTCTTTAACGTTGACTTATTATTTCTTCAACGTTGACTTATTATTTCTTTAACGTTGACTTATTATTTCTTCAACGTTGACTTATTATTTCTTTAACGTTGACTTATTATTTCTTCAACTTTGACTTATTATTTCTTTAACGTTGACTTATTATTTCTTCAACGTTGACTTATTATTTCTTTAACGTTGACTTATTATTTCTTCAACGTTGACTTATTATTTTTTTAACGTTTAATTATTATTTCTTCAACGTTGACTTATTATTTCTTCAACGTTGACTTATTATTTCTTTAACGTTGACTTATTATTTCTTTAACGTTGACTTATTATTTCTTTAACGTTGACTTATTATTTCTTCAACGTTGACTCATTTCTTCAACGTTGACTTATTATTTCTTCAACGTTGACTTATTATTTCTTCAACGTTGACTTATTATTTCTTTAACGTTTAATTATTATTTCTTTAACGTTGACTTATTATTTCTTCAACGTTGACTTATTATTTCTTCAACGTTGACTTATTATTTCTTCAACGTTGACTTATTATTTCTTTAACGTTGACTTATTATTTCTTCAACGTTGACTTATTATTTCTTTAACGTTGACTTATTATTTCTTCAACGTTGACTTATTATTTCTTTAACGTTGACTTATTATTTCTTCAACGTTGACTTATTATTTCTTCAACGTTGACTTATTATTTCTTTAACGTTGAATTATTATTTCTTTAACGTTGACATTATTTCTTTAACGATGACTTATTATTTCTTTAACGTTCACTTATTATTTCTTCAACGATGACTTATTTCTTTAATGTTGACTTATAATTTCCTCAACGTTGACTTATTATTTCTTCAACGTTGACTTATTATTTCTTTAACGTTGACTTATTATTTCTTCAACGTTGACTTATTATTTCTTCAACGTTGACTTATTATTTCTTTAATGTTGACTTATTATTTCTTTAACGTTGACTTATTATTTCTTTAACGATGACTTATTATTTCTTTAACGTTCACTTATTATTTCTTTAACGTTGACTTATTATTTCTTCAACGTTGACTTATTATTTCTTCAACGGTTATTAATATTTCTTCAACGTTGACTTATTATTTCTGTAACGTTGACTTATTATTTCTGTAACGTTGACTTATTATTTCTTCAACGTTGACTTATTATTTCTTCAACGTTGATAATTATTTCTTCAACGTTGACTTATTATTTCTTTAACGTTTACTTATTATTTCTTCAACGTTCACTTATTATTTCTTTAACGTTGAATTATTATTTCTTCAACATTGACTTCTTATTTCTTTAACGTTGACTTATTATTTCTTCAACGTTGACTTATTATTTCTTTAACGTTGACTTATTTCTACAACGTTGACTTATTATTTCTTAAACATTGACTTATTATTTCTTCAACGTTGACTTATTATTTCTTTAACGTTGACTTCTAATTTCTTCAACGTGGACTTATTATTTCTTTAACGTTGACTTATTATTTCTTTAACGTTGACTTATTATTTCTTTAACGTTGACTTATTATTTCTTAAATGTTGACTTATTAGTTCTTTAACGTTGACTTCTAATTTCTTCAACGTTGACTTATTATTTCTTTAACGCTAACCTATTATTTTTTAACGTTGAATTATTATTTCTTCAACATTGACTTTTTATTTCTTTAACGTAAACCTATTATTTTTTAACGTTGACTTATTATTTCTTTAACGTTGACTTATTATTTCTTTAACGTTGACTTATTATTTCTTCAATGTTGACTTATTATTTCTTTAACGTTAACCTATTATCTTTTAACGTTGAATTAATTTTTCTTTAACGTTGACTTATTATTTCTTTAACGTTGACTTATTATTTCTTTAACGTTGAATTATTATTTCTTTAACGTTTACTTATTATTTCTTTTACGTTGACTTATTATTTCTTTAACGTTGACTTATTATTTCTTTAACGTGTACTTATTATTTCTTTAATGTTGACTTATTATTTCTTTAACGTTGACTTATTATTTCTTCAACGTTGACTTATTATTTCTTTAACGTTGACTTATTATTTCTTCAACGATGACTTATTATTTCTTTAACGTTGACTTATTATTTCTTCAACGTTGACTTATTATTTCTTTAATGTTGACTTATCATTTCTTTAACGTGGAATTATTATTTCTTCAATTTTGACTTATTATTTCTTTAACGTTGACTTATTATTTCTTTAACGTTGACTTATTATTTCTTCAACGTTGACTTATTATTTCTTCAACGTTGACTTATTATTCCGTCAACGTTGACTTATTATTTCTTTAACGTTGACTTATTATTTCTTTAATGTTGACTTATTATTTCTTTAACGTTGACTTATTATTTCTTCAACGTTGACTTATTATTTCTTTAACGTTCACCTATTATTTTTTAACGTTGAATAATTATTTCTTTTACGTTGACTTATTATTTCTTTAATGTTGACTTATTATTTCTTTAACGTTGACTTATTTGTTCTTTAACGTTGACTTATTATTTTTTTAACGTTTACTTATTATTTCTTTAACGTTAACCTATTATTTTTTAACGTTGTATAATTATTTCTTTTACGTTGACTTATTATTTCTTTAACGTTGACTTATTTTTTCTTCAACGTTTACTTATTATTTCTTTAACGTTAACCTATAATTTTTGAATGTTGAATTATTATTTCTTCAACGTTGACTTATTATTTCTTTAACGTTAACTTATTATTTTTTAACGTTGACTTATTATTTCTTTAACGTTGACTTATTATTTCTTTTACGTTGACTTATAAGTTCTTCAATGTTGAATTATTATTTCTTTAACGTTGACTTATTTCTTCAACGTTGACTTATTATTTCTTTAACGTTAACCTATTATTTTTTAACGTTGACTTATTATTTCTTTAACGTTGACTTATTATTTCTTTAACGTTGACTTATTATTTCTTTAACGTTGACTTATTATTTCTTCAACGTTGACTTATTATTTCTTTAACGTTGACTTATTATTTCTTCAACGTTGACTTATTATTTCTTTAACGTTGACTTATTTCTTCAACGATGACTTATTATTTCTTTAACGTTGACTTATTATTTCTTCAACGTTGACTTATTATTTCTTTAATGTTGACTTATCATTTCTTTAACGTGGAATTATTATTTCTTCAATTTTGACTTATTATTTCTTTAACGTTGACTTATTATTTCTTTAACGTTGACTTATTATTTCTTCAACGTTGACTTATTATTTCTTCAACGTTGACTTATTATTCCGTCAACGTTGACTTATTATTTCTTTAACGTTGACTTATTATTTCTTTAATGTTGACTTATGATTTCTTCAACGTTGACTTATTATTTCTTCAACGTTGACTTATTATTTCTTTAACGTTCACCTATTATTTTTTAACGTTGAATAATTATTTCTTTTACGTTGACTTATTATTTCTTTAATGTTGACTTATTATTTCTTTAACGTTGACTTATTAGTTCTTTAACGTTGACTTATTATTTTTTTAACGTTTACTTATTATTTCTTTAACGTTAACCTATTATTTTTTAACGTTGTATAATTATTTCTTTTACGTTGACTTATTATTTCTTTAACGTTGACTTATTTTTTCTTCAACGTTTACTTATTATTTCTTTAACGTTAACCTATAATTTTTGAATGTTGACTTATTATTTCTTCAACGTTGACTTATTATTTCTTTAACGTTAACTTATTATTTTTTAACGTTGACTTATTATTTCTTTAACGTTGACTTATTATTTCTTTTACGTTGACTTATTAGTTCTTCAATGTTGAATTATTATTTCTTTAACGTTGACTTATTTCTTCAACGTTGACTTATTATTTCTTTAACGTTAACCTATTATTTTTTAACGTTGACTTATTATTTCTTTAACGTTGACTTTTTATTTCTTTAACGTTGACTTATTATTTCTTTAACGTTGACTTATTTTTCTTCAATGTTGAATTATTATTTCTTTAACGTTGACTTATTATTTCTTCAACGTTGACTTATTATTTCTTTAACGTTTACTTATTATTTTTTAACGTTTAATTATTATTTCTTTAACGTTGAGTTATTATTACTTTAACGTTGACTTATTATTTCTTTAACGTTTACTTATTATTTCTTTAGTGTTGACTTATTATTTCTTTAATGTTGACTTATTATTTCTTTAATGTTGACTTATTATTTCTTTAACGTTGAATTATTATTTCTTTAATGTTGACTTATTATTTCTTCATCGTTGACTTATTATTTCTTTAATGTTGACTTATTATTTTTGTAACGTTGACTTATTTCTTTAACGTTGACTTAGTATTTGTTTAACGTTTACTTTATATTTCTTTAACGTTGACTTAGTATTTGTTTAACGTTTCTTAATATTTCTTTAACGTTGACTTATTATTTCTTTAACGATGACTTATTATTTTTTTAATGTTGACTTATTATTTCTTCAACGTTGACTTATTATTTCTTTAACGTTGACTTATTATTTCTTTAAAATTGACTTATTATTTCTTCAACGTTGACTTATTATTCCGTCAACGTTGACTTATTATTTCTTTAACGTGGAATTATTAAATTCTTTAACGTGGAATTTTTATTTGTCTAACGTTGACGTATTATTTCTTCAACCTTGACTTGTTATTTCTTTAACGTGGAATTATTATTATTTCTTTAATGTTTACTTATTATTTCTTCAATGTTGACTTATTATTTCTTTAACGTTGACTTATTATTTCTTCAACGTTGACTTATTATTTCTTTAACGTTGACTTATTATTTCTTCAACGATGACTTATTATTCCGTCAACGTTGACTTATTATTTCTTTAACGTTGACTTATTATTTCTTTAATGTTGACTTATTATTTCTTTAACGTTGACTTATTATTTCTCCAATTTTGACTTATTATTTCTTTAACGTTGACTTATTATTTCTTTAACGTTGACTTATTATTTCTTCAACGTTGACTTATTATTTCTTCAACGTTGACTTATTATTTCATCAACGTTGACTTATTATTTCTTTAACGTTGACTTATTAGTTCTTTAACGTTGACTTATTATTTTTTTAACGTTTACTAATTATTTCTTTTACGTTAACCTATTATTTTTTAACGTTGTATAATTATTTCTTTTACGTTGACTTATTATTTCTTTAACGCTGACTTATTATTTCTTCAACGTTTACTTATTATTTCTTTAACGTTAACCTATAATTTTTGAACGTTGACTTATTATTTCTTCAACGTTGACTTATTATTTCTTTAACGTTAACCTATTATTTTTTAACGTTGACTTATTATTTCTTTAGCGTTGACTTATTATTTCTTTTACGTTGACTTATTAGTTCTTCAATGTTGAATTATTATTTCTTTAACGTTGACTTATTTCTTCAACGTTGACTTATTATTTCTTTAACGTTAACCTATTATTTTTTAACGTTGACTTATTATTTCTTTAACGTTGACTTATTATTTCTTTAACGTTGACTTATTTTTCTTCAATGTTGAATTATTATTTCTTTAACGTTGACTTATTATTTCTTAAACGTTGACTTATTATTTCTTTAACGTTTACTTATTATTTTTTAACGTTGAATTATTATTTCTTTAACGTTGAGTTATTATTTCTTTAACGTTGACTTATTATTTCTTTAACGTTTACTTATTATTTCTTTAATGTTGATTTATTATTTTTTTAATGTTGACTTATTATTTCTTTAATGTTGACTTATTATTTCTTTAACGTTGAATTATTATTTCTTTAATGTTGACTTATTATTTCTTCATCGTTGACTTATTATTTCTTTAACGTTGACTTATTATTTTTGTAACGTTGACTTATTTCTTTAACGTTGACTTAGTATTTGTTTAACGTTTCTTAATATTTCTTTAACGTTGACTTATTATTTCTTTAACGATGACTTATTATTTTTTTAATGTTGACTTATTATTTCTTCAACGTTGACTTATTATTTCTTTAACGTTGACTTATTATTTCTTTAAAATTGACTTCTTATTTCTTCAACGTTGACTTATTATTCCGTCAACGTTGACTTATTATTTCTTTAACGTGGAATTATTAAATTCTTTAACGTGGAATTTTTATTTGTCTAATGTTGACGTATTATTTCTTCAACGTTGACTTATTATTTCTTTAACGTGGAATTATTATTTCTTTAATGTTTACTTATTATTTCTTCAATGTTGACTTATTATTTCTTCAACGTTGACTTATTATTTCTTCAACGTTGACTTATTATTTCTTTAACGTTGACTTATTATTTCTTTTACGTTGACTTATTAGTTCTTTAACGTTGACTTATTATTTCTTTATTGTTCTTATTATTTCTTCAACGTTGACTTATTATTTCTTTAACGTTGAATTATTATTTCTTTAATGTTGACTTATTATTTCTTCAATGTTGACTTATTATTTCGTCAATGTTGACTTATTATTTTTTTAACGTTGACTTATTATTTCTTCAACGTTGACTTATTATTTTTTTAACGTTGACTTATTATTTCTTTAACGTTGACTTATTATTTCTTCAACGTTGACTCGCAGATTGTAAACAAATAAATGAAAACAATAAAATCATTAACAAAAGAAAAGGAAATCTTTCTCGTTATATTTAAGTTAAAAACTGTAACTTTTATGTATTAATAAAAAAAAGAAACTGTTTTTTTAATAGTTTCATTGTCATCATGGATTTGACGTACAATAAACAAAAAATAAAAAATATGTCAAAGTTAAACCAAGACCCCCAAACTATTAAAAACGTATTTCGTTTCATTGTTCCGGATATCGTATTTTACATATTCCCAAATGACGTGACATTTTGGTGGTCATGTTGTCTATGTTTCGGCACATGACCTACAATTGTCAGAATTGTCATTAAAACTTAAGATATCAGTTTAAATACAAATAATAATGAAATTAAAAACGTTTTCTTTTTTTTAATAGGCTTCTAATTTTCAATTATTTAAATATTGAACGTGTGTTTTATTTCCTTCAAAATACGATTCCTGTCGATTTCTCACATTTTTTTTTCTCATCAATTTGTTCTATCTAGGGAGGGAGAGTCCTACCGGATGCTAAATATTCACTCACTAACTCAGATATTCCAACCAAGAGATCTTTTTTAAGATTCTCACTGTCCCTTTATTGTCTGAATCTCTCTTGCACTTGGTTCACCGGGTATATTTGTCAGATAGGTTTTTGACATGACTTTTCAGACAAGTCTTTCCAATACTAAAGTAATTTCTATCTATGTTTTTCTATGATGCGTATTAGGACACTATAATGTAGAAATGAACAGAAGAAACGGTTTGTCAACAATTTTAAAAAATAAATCACTTAACAATTTAAAATAGAGTATTTAATATTTTAATACAAAATTAAATTAACGATTTAAAAAAAAATTCTTGTGCATTTTCCCTTTGTATTTACTTTTAATATTCGTTTTTATTTTTCTTGACGCAAAATTATATTCCTTATTTAAAATGCTTCAGCGAATTCATTTGCCTGCCGACTATTTAAATTTTAGTTACTTCCCTTGGTTGAAATGTAACTCTTCTTTGTGTGTGTGTGTGTGTGTGTGTGTGTGTGTGTGTGTGTGTGTGTGTGTGTGTGTGTGTGTGTGTGCGCGCGCGAGTGTGCGTGCGTGTGTGTATGTGTGTTTTATATATATTGCGTTTCCTTTTCTGATAAACTCAATAAAATCTTATGCAAAATGCAATCTTTATCGAATTTTTATTGAATGCTTCTTTTGCTTGTTCACGACCAGTCTCTGCAATAATAAAATATATTGAAGAGAAATGTTTGTTCATTTAGAAGCATTGATGAGTTTAATAGGGTGGATTCTGGACAAGTACTAACGAATTTTATGCTGTAAATTTTAAAGATTAAAATTTTAAAACATTACATTAGACATGTTTCTAATTCTCAATTACCTTAATATTTTAATATTAATATAATTGAAAATTAGAAACATTTTCCATGTAATGTTTTTAAAATTTTAATCTTTAAATTTTTCAGCATAAAATTCGTTGGCGCTTGCCCAGAATTCACCCTGTTAAATAATAAGGGTCGGACAAAAATGAAAATGCAAGTAACAAACCTCCCGAGAATCGCCAGATGACCCGAGAGAGCTACTGAATAATAAACGAGCGACCTGGATTTTGACCTCTGACGCAAAAAAAAATATTGTATTGATAAGACTTTTTGTAGCAGCAGCAGCGGCGGTTGCGGACAACTACAGCGGCGACGGTGACAGTTTGAGGTTTACGACTTTAAATGTTTTGTATATAAGCATGGCGCTGATTAGTGCAAGCATTCAACTTCCTTTCTGACCTGTCCAATCAGAAGAGATCTCTCAGGCGAACTTAGTACGTGGTAGAAGTTGATAAAGTAGATTAACACGTAGTGTACTTCCTCTTTTCTTGGCCAGAACACGGTACCGATAACAGCACCATGTGGCTCGAACCAACCACCAAACTTCTCTCTTGGGGCGAAGCATAAACTTTCTGCGTCTTTGGTCCTAGATTCAACTTCGACATGAAGCTACATAATCCATCATGGCTACCGCCGGACCATGACTTCAACACATGCGTGTGATATACATATATGAACTCTTTTCTTTTCAAACAAAACTTCCTAAACTTTTCGTGTTCGTCCATATTTATGGGCTTATTTCATTACTAACGCTTTTCTATTTTCCATTACTCGCATCTTATCTTATCATCTATATTAGTCTTATAAGACTAACCTATTGTCCTTCAATCGTAAGCGTGCCCCTTTTTTCTTGAGATTCTTATCGATAAGAAATCGATTCTATAACTTCTTATTCTTTCTTTCTCACCAAATCTTTCTTAGAATCCATATATTAAATCCATTGCTCGTTCTCTCTCTGTTGCTCTTAACAATTTCTCTCACATTCAAGGCTATTCTCTATCTCTACAAATCTAATATCAGACCATTATGGAGTATTGTTGTCGTATTTAGGTTGGTGAATCTGTGTCCTATTTGAAGGTTCTTGATATATCGCAGAAACGTATTTGTAATTCGATTGGCTCCACATTTTCTTCTTCATTGTAACATCTCTCTATCACACAGACGTGATGTTGCTGGTCTACTATACTATTATCTTTAATACTACTATACCATATGTTCCTCAGAATTGTCTGATCTATTCCCTGTTTTCTTTGTTTCCAACTTCTTTGACTCGTTGGCCAAGTCGTCTCCATCAATTCGCTGTTTTAATACATCATTGTAATACAGTTTCCTATTCCAGTCGCTCATTTTCAAGGACTACAATTTTATGGAACTCTTTTCCTGTTCACTGTTTTCTTTCCACCTACAGCATTGGTCTTTTCAATACTTAGGTAAATACGCATTTTCATGTCTTTGTGATCATCATATTTGGTTCTTGTTAGCTCCTTACATCAAGTGGCTTCATGCCTTATCGCAAGCGATTTACATTAAAAAAAAGAACTAAGTTTCATTAATACGTTGTTGCTCATGTTGACACTATGAAGATGTAAATATGTCGTCAAATTTGATTATTCATAAAATAATGATTTCTTGGTCTGTGGATTTTGGAGTTGGATGATTGATGAAATGAAAAGTAATAATAATAATAATAATAATAATAATAATAATAATAATAATAATAATAATAATAATAATAATAATAATAATAATAATGATTATAACAATAATAATAATAATGATATAATAATAATGATAACAATAATAATAATGATAATAATAACAACAACAATAATAATAATAATAATAATAATGATAATAATAATGATTATAATAATAATAATATAACAATAATAATAATAATAATGATGATGATAATAGCAACAACAACAATAATAATAATAATAATATTAATAATAATAATGATTATAACAATAATTATAATAATAATAATAATGATAATAATGATAACAATAATAATAATGATAATAATAATGATTATAACAATAATAATAATATAACAATAATAATATAATAATAACAACAACAACAATAATAATAATAATAATAATGATAATAATAATGATTATAACAATAATAATGATAACAATAATAATAATGATAATAATAATAATCATAATAATAATGTTAATAATAATAATGATAATAATAATGATAATAATAATGTAAATAATAATAATGATAATAATAATAATGAGAAGAAGAAGAAGAAGAAGAAGAAGAAGAAGAAGAAGAATCGCGTTAACAAAGATGATTCAATAAATTTGCTTTAAATATTAGAATGTAGAATGAGACGTTATCTTTCTATTCTATGCTTTAATTTTGAACTATTTTAAAATTTAAAACAATCTGTTTTATCTGCGGTTCTTTCCTTTGTTACTGAATCTATTGCTGCCACCAGTCGATAGGTTGGGCGCAAATTGACTGTACAACTAAGACACAGGCTAAAATGGCGAAGAATAGAGGACAGCTACAGATGAGCTGTTGTAAAAGGAACGTTGTATTTATTTCGCCATACGTACACGAGGAAAATGTAGAGGAAACTGCAGATGGTCGCTCGATGAAGATTCTGCTAGCAGGAAAGCTTGGAAAAATGTTATACTTGGACAACAGACTTGGTGGATAGGAATGCGGGCATGAGTAGCTGGAAAGGTCTGAGATGTGGAACCTGGGTCCTGGACAGCATGGAATGGCGTCACAAGGAGATTGATGTGGATGTAACTGAGGCGTGGTCCAGTCCGTGTGGGTGTGGCCAAAGGCTGGATCGACAGAAACGATGGTTACAGGAATGGAAGTGAGAAAACTGGATCCCGGATCTGGACATTAATGGTCACTGGAACAGAGGGTCGGGCGTTGGCTGGCACTGAAGCTGGATGCTGGATATTGCTGGATACTGAAGCAGAAAGTCGAGGTTAACGGTCACCGAAACAGGGAGCTGGAAGTTACAGACAGAAGAAGCTAGAGCAAGAATGAACGGAAATAAGTGGAGCAGCAGGAGTGAGTTGTTGAAACTGCAAGGGTGACCTCGAACTGCAGGAGCGTGCAGAAGCCGGAGCCAGAAACGCAAGAGTGAACTGGAGCTGCAAGAGTGAACTGGAAGGTACAGGAATTAGCTGGAACTGGAGTTGGAGGAGTTGGCGCAGGAGTAGGAGCTGCAGGAGTCGGAGCAGGAACTGGAGAGGAGAGCTGGAGTCAGGTGGATAGAGAAGACAACAATATGTGAAATTGCATTATATAGTTTGTCTGTTACTCTTGTACGCTGATTCCTTCCGCTTTCTGGGATTGACGACTAGATAAGATCATTTCTGTCGGATGTGGAAGTCCCCCGACCTCTCCATCGAAGTGGTTCCTCTAGTTGAAGTCCTCTCGACCTATTGCGTAGAAAGTTTATTACAGTGGCATGCCTAAGTCGATCACGGTTAATAAATTATAATTAATGAACGACCGATTTTGTTGCCATCAAAACTATCTGGGATGTTTATTGATAGTACTTAACTTTTCAACGGCATAATCAGGTTGACACACTGGTTCCCACTGGATCACCGAAGTTAGGCAACATTGAACCTGGTCAGTGCTAAATGGGTGACCATTTGGAACATCCAGGTGCTGTGTGTGCTCTCCGCTTATCTCGGTATTGTTTCCAGTCACCCTGGACTTCTCTCTGCCGCTAGACTCAAACAATGCCGATTCAGAAGAGGTGTAGGTGGTTATTGTGCAAACCTTGCCTCACAATTAAACGCGCAGCTGTCCCTACGAGGTTATCCTTTGTCTTACGAGACTGAACGGAGGCATCAATCGACATAGATTTTAATCGACAGTTAGAAGTTGGTATTTGACTAGGTGTGCGGAAAGTTGAGCTGCGTATGTTTAAAGAGTCAGGGCCTTTTTTCGTGAGAGGTGGGCGGGATGACGCCCACTTTTTCTTTCTTCTTTTTTTAAGTGATTGTTTGAATTTGTACGGTTCTGACGTAAAAACAAGTGGAGCGTTAAACCGATACTGTAACGCTATTTCGTTTTTGCTCTTAAAAGATGGCTTCTAAAACAAGTCTCTTGAATAGTAAAATAATTAGTTTTTATTTATGTTTTTTTTATGGAGAATATTAAGATACAAATAGAAATAAATGGACGAAAAGATTCTTCTGGGGTAAACAATTTAAAAATGATTAATTTAAAAATCTAAAATGAATGATTTTTACTATGATGAGGACGGATTGAATTGTCTGTGGCTAATCAGTGGTCGATAGCATCCATCTTTTGGTCATCTGATATATGAAGGGCAGAGAACCTTGCATCAGTCTTTTTCGCCAAGGGCGGATAACTCAGCTCGAAAATATTTCTTGACAGGAGAAATTTTCTTTTTACTTTTTCACACCTAACAAAGTGTAACGGAGCTACTATTTGGGATCGTTTCTAACAGAGGACTTGTGGGGAGCTGAACAGCAAGATGTCTGTTTATATTAAATTTAAACTTCTACGGATTAGTACAGTCCGGGAAGCAGGAAACCGGGAGTAAATTCTAAAGTCTAGCAGTTCGAGGGATGAAATTATTAGAGTAGAAGGCTTTCCAGTATCTAGGGATCTTCAACAGTGAAGGGTGGAATTTTGCTGCTTGTCAGATTAGTCGAAAGTACGTCGAGCGGGCACAAATGCTATGAGTTCATCATAGCACATTCCATCAACTTACTTGTAAAACATGCTTAAACATTGCGGTGATAGGACAGAGGTTGGAGGTTGGTCGATAGTGCGGAATCTGTTAGATTTTGTACTCTTGTTTTGGCGGCCCTGTCGGTGGGGCATTAGAATACGCCGACTGCCCCCCTGCAGAGGGTAAAGGTCCCTCAATGGGGGTCCTGGATATTACCTTAAACTATATCCAGTGGTAAGGCCCCAGCTTGTGGGCTTTGGGGAGTGTGGAGCCACTCTTTAATTACCATTGCTCCCAGGTCCACTCTGATCCGGAGTGGTAGTACCTGTTAGGGTCCCAACTATGGATTAAATAGAAACCGACGTGAAAACAACAAACATATTCTATTAAAAAAAAATTTTCTTCAAAATCTTTGGATTCGGCATTAAATAAGCCGAAAAGGGTTGATATGCCGTAAAACAAAAACAACCAACCAATCAACTCTTGTTTTGGACCTTATCAAAGAGCGAGAGACTAGTGAAAGATACATCAGCCCAGATGTGGCGATAATATCCCATGCGTGGGTGAATTGATACTCTCTGGTGTGAGTAATTTTCTAGCGCGGTAGATGGAGCCCACCATCTTTGCAGCAGCCTTGGCAAAGTCCTCAACGTATCTGTTCCAATTTATGATGCCTATGAATGCTAAGCAGAGGAATTTGAAGGATGGGCGCTCATGTATGGTGTTATTTGTCATCAACATAGAAATATTTTACTTGCTAGACTGTTTACGACCACTTTGTCCTGGGACAGTTTTTTAGCAGATCTGCGATTGAACGTACTGTTGGCATGTATATGATATTTAGGTTCCTTTATTGTCATAAGCCTCTCCATGAGTTATCAAACTGTGTTTATTCCGTGAACCATTTTCAATCTTCATCATCAACCTGACAACCCATCAGCCTCATTTAGCCTTATCCTCGAGTGGCTTTTGGTCTCATTAAATCGTAACTCGTTAGTAAAAGACATATTTACTAGGCTCCCTCGGTTAATAACATTTCGTGTTTGTAAATATATTGCATAGTACCTAAATGAATACATAGCACTGCCAGGACCGCTGCGAAAAAGGTAAGTTCTCTCTACCATGCTAGAAAGCTAGTAACGCCCGAAAGTATGCTGTACCTCTATAAGGCCATCATTCGCCCATCTATGGAGTATTGTTGTCATATTTGGGCTGGTGCATCTGCTACTAGTCTCTCGCTCCTAGACAAGGTTCAAAAGAGAGTCCCCAACCTGATAGGTCCTGAACTGTCATCTAAGCTTCAGCCTCTGTCCCATCGACGAAATGTAGCATCCCTCTGCCGGTTCTACAAGTACTTTAACGGTGAATTCTCAGACGAACTGAAAGCACTTGTACTCCCTTGACGTAAATACCCCCGACTGACCCGACAAGCAATAAAATCCCCCCCCCCTTCACAGTTGAGATCCCTAGATATAAGAGAGTCTTCTACTCCAGTAGTTTCTTCCCCAGAACCGCTAGACTTTGGAATTCCCTTCCGAGTTCCTGCTTCCCGAACTGTACTGATATGCAGAAGTCCAAGTGTAACATGTATCGACATCTTACTGCGCAACTCCCCACATAGTACCCCTGTAGTTTATGTCCCTGATAATAGCCCCCTACATCAAAGTGGCGATGTGCCTTGTTTGGGATGTAATTTAAAAAAAAATGAAGATATTCCCTCAATCCTTTTCTCGAAAAGTTGAAAGATTTAACTTTTTATTTAGCTCAGCTAAGTTTCCTCTCTTTCTTCGGTTTAGGAGTTGCATCTTCTCCATGAGTCATATTTTTCATCATCAAACTGACAATCCATCCACTTCATTTAGCCTTATCTTCCAGTGGCTTTTAACTTTGATAAATGCTGACTTATACGACATAATCACGTTGAAACACCGGTCCAAGTCAGATCACCGAAGTTAAACAACGTTGATCCTGGTCATGACTAAAATGGGTGACCCATTTAGGAATTTCAGGCGTTGTGTGTAGGAGGACGTCGACACCTCCCTGCAATAGTTCCTATTTACCATGCCTCTCCACGAGGGCAGAGGAAGACACAAGGGTCGTTTTTTAATTTGGAGAAAAAGGAACAAAAATTAAAATTGTCTCAGTTGTGAAGAATTTCTCCTCCACTGACAGAAAACAAGAAATTGAAGTGCAGTATCTGAAAAACAGATACTACACTTTGATCTTGGCCCAAAGGCCAGGAAGTAACGTCGTCATCTCCCCTAACGGGTACATACATGTGACTGGGGACCGCTTGTGAATTTCATGATCGCATGGAACTTCCTCCTTCGAAGGAAGCCGGTTAAACCTGAATAGGGTTAGTGCCGTTTCACACACACACACACACACACACACATACACAAATGCTGACTCATTAGTAAAAGACATAAACTATTGCATAGTAGCTAAATGGTTGGTTATTTTTGTTTTACGGCATATCAACCCTTTTCAGGTTATTTAATGCCGAATCCAGTGATTTTGAAGAAAAAATGTTTAATAGAATATATATGTTGTTTGCCAGTCGGTTTCTATTTGACCCATAGTTGGGACCATAACAGGTACTACCACTCCGGGTCAGAGTGAACCTGGGAGCAATAGTAATTGAAGGGTGGCTCCACACTCCCCAAAGCCCGCAAGTTGGAGCCTCACCACTGGATATAGTTTAAGGTCATATCCAGGACCGTAGCTAAATGAATACAAACCATACTTATTTAGCTCAACTAAGTGCTATCCCATTCCTCAGCTAAGATGTTGCATCTAACTGAACTATCCTCGCTGAAAAGAAGTTCTCCTATTTACCAAAACCATACATGTGTGTAGCTAGACTAATATACTGAGTCGATTTCAAATCTCAACTAAATTACATGGTTTAGCAATCTACGTTTATACTTGACCATAATAAACACTGGTGACCCAACTTGAACGCTATTAACGTGGTTGCTTGCGTGGTAAGACACTGTTTGTAGAAATAAATAGATGAAACGATTCTTAGGAGTGTGGTACAATGATAAAGAGTCCGTTTTGAGATGGATAGAGCTTACCATATTTAAAGGCCTTGTACTTGACCTTCCTTGTACTCTGATGGAGACGAGTATAATTTAAAACATGTTAGTAAAAACATGGCGACTTCAAAGCGAGTTGTCAATTAGAGTACATTTACCTGCAGCTGACAGCTTTATCAACCAAAAAGCGAAGGTAGCCAGGTGAAAATGTCAGATAAAGATTGACTAACATTAGCTTCTCAAAATGTTAAAATTTAGAACAATCTGTTGTAATTTAATAACATTATAGGTATCCATCCTCCCTTCTCTCTCTCTCTCTCTCTCTCTCTCTCTCTCTCTATCTATCTATCTATCTATCTATCTATCTCTATCTCTATCTCTATCTCTATCTCTATCTATCTATCTATCTCCCTTTCGCTCCGCGTTTTTCACCACGATAGAAAATTTGTCAAGCACTTGGAACTTTGATGCCATTTTAGTCGGTCAAAAATGATGGAACCAAGATCTCATTGAAGGCGGATGAACGATTGGTTACCAAGGGAAAGTGCGACTTTTCGGTGACAGTCGAGTGGCAGCCTAACTCTCGAGTGCTTAAAATGCTTCTTCAAAGGTAAAAATAATAGATAAAAACATGCGTTGTTTGCTAATTTTATACAGCATTCAATTCTAGCACAGAAGATCATTGCACAGAGAATTAATTCTCAGGAGAAAATTAATGACGCAAAATGACGCCGAGAACATGACACAAGAACCACAATTGGCAGTAACAAACGTAATATCAACCCCTTAATCTAAAGGGAGTGTGCTTAGCGTTTATCGTTTAACATCCAGGGAGCTAGTGTGGCATGCCAGGACGTAACAGCTGTTCCAAGTCACTTTTCCCAGCAAGCGATAGTAACACAGGGTGTCAATAATTTAAAAATAATATATTTAACTATGAAGATGGTGGATTTCATTGTCTATGGCCAGCATCCATTTTAGAAAATTTCATTTTTGATCATGTGATATATTAAGGGCAGAAAACTGTGACTCAATCTTTCCCGCCTAGGACAGATAATCCAACTGTAAAGTATCTTTTGACAAGAGAGATAATTTTAAGGTACAAAAGCTTTCAATATAAAAGGTGTTTCGATCTAACAGCTATCATATCAGTGTTATGTTGTTAGTCTATGAGAAAACACCGGAAAGTAAAATCGTCTATTGTTATGATGAGTATTATAGCAATCTATTATTATTATTATTATTATTATTATTATTATTATTATTATTATTATTATTATTATTATTATTAATGTTATTATTATTTTTTTATCATTATTATTTTTTATTATTATTATTATTTTTATTATTATTATTATTATATTTTATTCATTATTATTATTATTATTATTATTATCATTATGATTATCGTTATTATTACCATTATTAGTATTATTATTTCTATTATTATTGATATTTTTCATTATTATTATTTATTATTATTTATTATTATTTATTATTATTATTTATTATTATTATTTTAATTATTATTATTATTTTATTATTATTATTATTATCATATTTATTATTATTATTATACTTATTATTATTATCAGTAATATTGTCATTGTTATTATTATTATTTTATTCTTATTATTTATTATTATTATTTTTTTTATTATTATTATTATTATTTTTATTATTATTATTATTATTATTATTTTAAATATTATTATTATTAATATTATTATTTATGTTATTATTATTGTTTTTATTATTATTACTATTATTAATAATATGATTTATATTATTATTACTGATATTATTAATATTATTATTATTATCAATATTATTATCACTATTATTACCATTATTATTATCATTATTATTATTATCATTTTTATTATCATTATTATTATCATTATTATTTTTATTATTATTATTATTATTATTTTTTTTTTTTTTTTTTTTTTTTTGTAAAAGTAGAATACGAGAAAGAATGTTATCGAAACGATATAAATATTTACAGCTGAAATAGTTACGTTCAAGTACACAGGAATACATCGGGTAGTTTTATGAACAAAGAAAATGGATAAACAACACTTTATATGTTTTAATGCTACGTAGAAAGTGACTTCAGAAAAGAAAGTGAGTTTTAGATTACACGTAGAAGTAGAGAATTTGGTTGACCAATCTGTAACTGAGAGTTATGTAGCAGAGACAGATGAATATCAGTCATAGAAGCACTGAACTGGGTAGTTGAACATATGTAGTAGAGAAGAAAAGAGCGTGCCATCTCGACAGCAACAACTCGCAACCACAATAAATGTAAATATGAAACAACTTGGTTGTTTGAGTTTTTCGTGAAAGACGTGGCTACATTTCAGGTGCACGTTGGTACAAACGAAAATTATTGTGATTCAAGGGATATCGTTCTTTGTCCAGCACAAACATAAAAGATGTTTTTTCCGTCCTTCTGTCTATAAACTGTTTAGTATGCCGACACGTACATATAACCATTATACACACATCCACAATAGAACATTTTAACTACTAGACGACATACTGTATATTGTTATACACGCTCAACCGGCTACATAATATTTATGTTAAATTCATTAAACAAAGCGGTTAAACATTGTGATGCATTGTTTTGGTTGTATACAGGTTAGCTCCCACTTCCCCCAACCACCAAAAATATATGGTATGCATGTAATTGTCAACCCTTGATAATGCATAATTTATATTCCTTATGTTTCTATTTTTTAACCATTTACCGCTAAATTGTGCTTTCAAGTCATCTTTCAAAAGCAAACACCTCTATAGGAAATATTTCCCACTCTTATGGCTTGTCAACCCAACTTATCTTTAAAGTACAGGTCTATGCATCGTTCAGCGTTTTGGTGATTTTTTTTTTTTTTTTTTTTTTTTTTGCCCTTGAGTCAAAAAGAATATAAATTCATGATTAAAAAAAATTATTTATTGCATAAAAAATATTGGTGGTAAAGAGTTGATAACATTAACAATCGAATTCTGGACCATGCAGTAGCCCCTGGTGGGCCCTCCCGATGCCATATTAGTGGGTAATTGTTACGGCTTTACCTTATCATCTTCTACAAAAAAAAATTCTTCGTTTCTTTTTCACTCTTTGTTTCTCCTCTCTGTCCTGCTCTAAGCAAGTCTGACGACCTAGTCCACAAATTCCAAAATTCCATCATGATAAGTTTCAATAAAAAAATACACGGTTTAACCCGGATCTCCAATTTCCAACGCAGACCCCCACTACTATGTCTCCTTCTCGAACATCAGGGGGTCTACGTTCTAATCTTCCAGGGGTTGAAACCCAATAACAGTAGCCTAAACCTGACCTTTTATTTTTAAGCGAAACTGGGATTGGACGGGCTTTTTTTCTAGATGAGTTCATAATTAAAGGATACTCTAATTTAACTTCTAAATCTGACCCCCGAGATCGCCATGGGCATGGAATATGTGCCTATATTAAAGATGGCTTTCCATGTGGTAGGGACATCTCCAGGGAAGATCCTAACTTACCCTATATGTGCTTCCGGGTTGCACTAGCTCACAGTACTGCATTTATATTTACTCTCTATCGCCCCCACAACAGCGGAGTTACTATCTTTAAAAGCATATCTGAGAAAATTGACCACGTCCTATCCGCTTATCCTTCAGCTAACATTCACGTATGTGGAGACTTCAGTGTTCACAACGTGGAATGGTTGACCCACTCAAACAAGACCGATGATGAGGGGAGCTTCTGTCGGTGGTGGTGGTGGTGTTGTTGTTGTTGTTGTTGTTGTTGTTGTTGTTAGTTTGTCTGTTCTTACATGATTGGTTGACAAAAAGGAATAGGCAGAATGCACCTTATTAAGTCGGTAGTTTTTACAATTTACCAAGTTCGTATTTGTTTGAGCAAAACTAATTCGTTAAATTCAACTGCCTTCTTTTAATTGAATACATGTTTAATTACTTTACAACAATAAAATAATAACAGCAACAACTCTATAACTAAATATTCATAGATTTTTAAAAAGTCGAATTAAGTAATTGTATTGGAATCAGAAATTTAAAACAGAATCGGTGATTGCATCGGAACCGCAAAAAATACTGGAATTGTTCCATCACTAGTCCACACGTGTGGGGATTTGAAGTATTTACTAAAAGTCATCTTCAGGACCGTATTGTTTTGTAGGGAGGTTTCGCCTATCTTCTAAATATATCGCCTGGTATTCCAAATAGTTACCCATCCGGTACCGGCCAAGTTCGACGTCGCTTAACTTCAGTGATCCTAGGAGAACCGGTGAGTCGACTTGATAAACTGTATGAAAAATTGGCATGATAAATTTTGTCTGATGATAAGAAGTGCGTTAAAAGGTTTTAAGTGAGGAAGTCGAGAAGTTGTTGGCGCTTGAGTGTCAAATAAGATTGCGTCGAGGACGGAGATTTTAATGGCGATGGTAAACGATTAAGACACGCGATCAACGATGCGCGTTCGCTCTAATTAACCGCCGAAAAAATGTATTTGCGTACTGTCGTTTATTGGTGATGTATTTCTCTCTCTCTCTCTCTCTCTCTCTCTCTCTCTCTCTCTCTCTCTCTCTCTATCTATCTATCTATCTATCTATCTATCTATTTATTAATCACAAACTCTCTCTCCTTCTTTCTCCCTCTCTCTCTCTCTTTCTTTCTCCCTCTCTCTCTCTCTCTCTCTCTCTTGTAAATTTCTCTTATTCTTTCTTTCTCTTTTTCTCTCTGCTTCTCATTCCCCCTTCCTTTCTTTTTTCTCTATTTCATTTTATCTACATTTTTCTCTCCTTCACGCTCCCTCGTTCACAATCTGTCACTCAATTTCTCTCCTTTACTGTCTTGTTATTTTTCCCCGTCCACCCC
The DNA here is from genome assembly GCF_053919585.1 of Euprymna scolopes. Taxonomy (NCBI): domain Eukaryota; kingdom Metazoa; phylum Mollusca; class Cephalopoda; order Sepiida; family Sepiolidae; genus Euprymna; species Euprymna scolopes. The sequence goes on from NC_136517.1 coordinate 22,630,729, forward strand.
CCCCATCTCTCTCCCCTTCTCTCTAATTCTCTGTCGCTGACTTTTCTTCTTTCTATTTTTCTCATTTTTTTGCTTTCTGTCTTTGTCCACCTATTTCTTTCTATATGTCTTTCTCTCTATCTTTTTGTTGCTCTCAATTTCTCGCCTGCTCCCTTTTTCGCTCTCTTTCTTTCTCATTCCCACTCTCTATGCCATTCTTTTTCTCTCTTTTAATCTCACGCTTCACTTCCTCTCTCTCTCTCTCTCTCTCTCTCTTTCTCTCTCTCTCATATATATATATATATATATATATTCTTCCTCACACACAAACACACACTCTCCTCTCTCTCTATCTCTATCTATCTATCTTTCTCACACACAAATACACACTCTCCCTCCCTCCCTCCCTCCCTCTCTCTCAATCTATCCATCTATCTATCTATATTTCTTTCTTTCTTTCTCACACACAAATTAACACACACACACCCTATCTTTCTCACACACAGACACACATTCCTTCTCACTCACACACACTCTATCTCTTCCTTTCTCCTTTTCTTTCTCTCTTTCTCTTTCTCCCTATCTTTCTCTCTTTCTCTTTCTACCTCTCCCACTGTCTCTATCTCACTCCCTTTTTCTTCGTCTCACTCTCCCTCAGTTACTTCCTTTCTCGTTCTCCTTTTCTCTCCTTTTGTTTATTTCTCTGTTTTTCTCTCACTCACTCTCTCACTCGTCCTCTCTTTCACACAATACTCCCCCTCTCTCTCTCTCTCTCTCTCAATCTCTCTCTCTCTCTCTTTCTTTCACGCACTCCTCACCCTCTTCTTTTTCTCCCTATTTATCTATCAATCTTTCTCTCTTTTTCCTTATTTGTAATTGCATATGCCGGCTCTGCACATGCGCAGTGCTACACTGGACACTTGAACGCTCTCCAAACCTCTCCATTGAAATTATTCTTTTGCTCCAGATTGAAATGTGTATACTGATGCGGATGCAACTCGCCAGAAACTTACAGAAACATCGGATAAGTCCTACTTATTGGGTCTTGTCGGACTGTGGCTTCCAAGATATTGTCCGGTTGGATGCGGAGCGTGGCCGAATTCAAGGAGATCGATGTGTATGCGACGGAAATAATGGCGTCAGACAAATAATAAAGGAAAGGGGGAAGGCGGATGAAAAGATTTTGCAGCGATCGACCGGTATGGCAAAAGCGAGAGAAAGAAAGAGAGAAAGGGAGAGAGAGAAGGAAATAGAAAAAATGACATGAGATAGAAAAAGAAGAAAAAGAAGGAGAAGAGATGAGGATGAGGAGGAGGAAGCGAAGGAGGAGGAGGGGGAGGAGGAGGGAGAAGGAGAGGGGGATAGTTAAATATGTACGCAGATAGAGAGAGGAAGAGACACTGCTAATATCCCAGAGGAAAATAGCATGCAATTCCGTGTGTGTTTCAACTTTTAAATTCTCAAATTCCACTGTATTCTCTCTCTCTCCCTCTCTTTCTCTCTCTCTCTCTCTCTCTCTCTCTCTCTCTATCTATCTATCTCCGCGCGCACAAACACACATGCACACATACACACACATGCACACATACACACAGACACACATGAAATTTAAATGGTTTTTATATTTAAATTCCAGTCAGAAAAATATAATTTTTCAAAACAAAAAATTTATTATTTGAACAAAGAATACAATTCTAAGTAATTTCCTTTAACCCATAGATTTTCGATGTAGGCACATCTCCTCAGCAAAATATTAAATCTGATTTGAAATAATTTTGCTATTCAGAACAATTTGTAAAATAAAATTGGATGAACAGATCGAAAAGAATTGGAAATTTACCTTCAATTTGGAATCTAATAACATCATCCAATTTTATTCAAGCATTAGTAATCTATTCGGATACCAAAATCTCATATCCTTTTTTGTTTCAACTCTTATTTTCTTTCTCTATGTCTCTTAAAAAGATTTAATATTTAGTATATTTTCTGTGTGTGTGTGTGTGTATTGAATTGCAAAATTATATAAAACCAAATTTAATATTTTGCCAATGACTTTTTCTTTTGTGGAGATGAGCCTACATCGAAAATCCATTATAAACTGGATTATTTGGACGATTGTTCTCATCTCGAGTATTATTCTCACAACGTTTCAGTCGATGTAACCTCCAACCTTCTTCAGATGTATCTTGTCGAATTAGAAATCTTCCTGTCAAACTCAAGAATCATTCTATCGAACTCTGGAATCTGCATGGAATTTCAAACAGAACACTTTATTTAATCCACTGCGGTAGTATGCTTTCGTTCCACAACACGTGACTAGGTAGAATTCCTAAGTTATTTGTAATTGTTTTTTTTTTGTTCTGTTTTTTATTTTTTTTGTGTGTCGTCCGCACTGAGGATTGAACCTTCAACCTCTAGAAGAGTGTCACAAGTGAACTTTACTAAGTACTGTATCCAAAACGTTGTGCGAATAACACTTTAGATGAGAACGTAATTTTGAATAATCCAAATAATAAGTTACGACTTGCCTCCCATTCGTCGTCAGTAAAGTTCAGTAAAGTCGAATATTTGCCAGGTGACCCCGAAAAGAGAGGCATTCGATGGGTTGCACACACGCAGGTTGATCCATTTGAGGAATGCGGTACATTCCACCATTGTCTACTGGAATGCATAATTTGACCAGAGATATGTGAGTAGATATCAGTCAAAAGAAATATTAAACATTCCAGGGTAAAAGAATGTTTATATAAATTGGCAATCAGAAAGCGGGGCAGTTGGTCACAAAGACAGACGACAAGCTGACACATTTTTAACCACCAAACATTCACATCACCCTCTCCCCCCACGCGCCTTCACTGATGTCAACCATCCGTCACAACTGTAAATCTAAAACTGTTGTCGGTTTGAAATAAAACCAAATATTATTTTATAGATCAGCTGTGTTGTGTTTTACTCACTGTCAGTATGTATACATCGTAGACCAGTGGCAGAAATATATTTAGTAATTATATAAACTGAAAAGCGCATCTCAACGACCAGCCGCAACGAATGTATGACAAAGCAACTTTCGTTTTCCGGTGAACTGATTTTTTCGACTTTGGTCTTTCATCTGCGTTGGACGTATGTCAGCCTGTGGTTTTTGTTTAAGGTAGTGACAGGTGCTCACCTCCTCCCTACGCTACTTCAAACAACCATGGTTTACGAAGATTGACTTTTCTGGAGATGCTAATAGACTGTCAATTTATTCTCGTTATCCTGTGTTTGTTTGTTTTTTTTTTTTAATGGAAATCGACTAAGGCAAAGCGTGAAGCCACTTGATTTGAGGATCTAACACAAACGAAAGATGATTATGACAAAGACGGGAGATGCTGTTCTTTTGTTGATCAACTCGTGAGAAGTCTTAACAGCGGTCTTCCAACCACGTGACTAAAAATCCAACAATCGTCAAAGGTCACAATTCTGCTTCTCCACTCTGGCTGCTTCTATACAGCCTATCTTCCCATTTGCAGGTCGTGGCGAGATTTTGTGAGACCACAGCTTATAAAGCCACCGGCGCCATCTTTAATTTCTCTCTTTATCACCCGACCTCGCCCGACACACGTAGTAAGACTTCTGTTTCCTTAACTTAAGATAAAAGATGCCTATAGGCCATAGTCTTGAAAACGTAGGTAGGAGGAAAACAGTCAGCAGGGAAGGAGTTTCACAATCTTGTAGTTCTTGGAAAGAAGCTACTTGAATAGGAAGCTGTATTAAAAAGAGGCATAAAAACAGCTGACGTTTTTCCTTTTTCCAGTATAAACCACAAAAAAAACTTCAAATTAAAAATGGTGAATTAGTAAACTACCAACTCATTTCCATCGTCGGACGAGAATAGAGATTGCTTGAAGCATGGCACCAATTGATTTGTAACCGACCAATATCAGTGTTTCTTATTTAATCTTTTATGTTGTGATATTTCATTACTTTCCTGCTTTTATTTTGTAATTACCAGAAAAGTGTGATTAGAAAACAAGCATTAATTTTGGATTGTCTCCCCTTTCCGCTAGTCAACGTTTGCCAAAGACTAAAAAAAAAGTTACTTCCGGTTAACTAAAGTGCACTCGTGCTGACTTTTATAATGGTTCAAACGGTTAACTGATGAAAGCTGTTGAAAAAATAAGAAATTTAGACTACTCCCAGACTGTGATAAAATTGTCGATCCGCGATTCAAAAAGGTTGAGGACCACTTGCATTTTATTACACAAAGTAAGTTATTTATCGTTTGAAGCAATTTAAGAATGTGGGAGAAAGCTTTCGGTTATTGATGGGGTTAACATTTAATAATTTTTAAGGAGAGTAGAAAATGGAGCTTCTGTTTACTTTCGCTTCCCGTATTTTGTCCTTTAGATCTCACATTCCGTGACTGATGTTTGTGACACAGGGGAAAGAACTGCTGCTTTCTAGGTCAGAATCTATTCTATCCAACACTTGAAAGAGCCTAGAAAAGAATGAGCAACTCATTTCCACCTTGAGCGATTATGGAGGGGCTTACTAACTACCTAGTATTTTATTCTGTTTTATCTTCTCTATATAAATAAAATGAACTCATTTTTTCCCGTCGGATTTTGACCTTAATAGGATTAAAAATCAAGATATTTCATGCAAATATAATATGCACAAACGGCAGAACAATATCTGAGGTGTGTTATAGGCTTATTATTTCTCAAATTCCTCGATAATCTTAGATTTCTATACTTTTTCTGCTGAGAAGTCACGGCCAAAATCGGTTAAGATAAATGGAAGTGGTAAAATATTTTCTCTCTAATAAATTCCTCCTCCCCCTGCCACCACTTAACACCGTTTGGGGATCGTTCACAAGAAACAGTTGAGAAGAGAACACCGGTTTGGCTTCGTAGTTCTTTCATGTGAAGTTATTTAAAATCACTAAACTAAGCTACAGTGCTCTGTGGCATAGTGGTTAGCGTGCTGGACAATTCACATTATATTTTCACGTTCGCGCCGACCTACCGTAGTCGTTTTTTTTTTCTTAAACAACTGGAATGGACTTTTTTTGGTGGCCGAACTGTTAACGTTGCAGATGGTTTTTTTTTTTTCACACTTTATTTTCCTACTTTTACTCATGACTCCGGGTTTGATCCTTCCTACTTACCTATCATAACATTTTTTAAAACTCCCCCCCCCGTCCCGGAAACAAACACTTGGGCAACGCCGGGTACCCCCGCTAGTTACAAATAATACCTCCTCTGTTTTCTGACCTTGAGCATGTGGTGCAAGAGGAAAAAAGTGACTGGTTATTTATTTATTATTTTTATTTAGTTATTATATTTTTTTATTTATTATTTTTATTTATTTATTTATTATTCTTATTTATTTTGTTTATTTATTTATTATTTTTATTTATTTATTATTTTTATTTATTTATTATTTTTATTTATTATTTTTATTTATTTATTATATTTTTTATTTATTATTTTTATTTATTTATTATTTTTATTTATTTATTATTTTTATTTATTATTTTTATTTATTTATTATTCTTATTTATTTTGTTTATTTATTTATTATTTTTATTTATTTATTATTTTTATTTATTTATTATTTTTATTTATTATTTTTATTTATTTATTATATTTTTTATTTATTATTTTTATTTATTTATTATTTTTATTTATTATTTTTATTTATTTATTATTTTTATTTATTATTTTTATTTATTATTTTTATTTATTTATTATTTTTATTTATTTTATTTATTTATTTATTATTTTTATTTATTTATTATTTTTATTTATTTATTATTTTTATTTATTTATTGTTTTTTATTTATTTATTATTTTTATTTATTATTTTTATTTATTTATTATATTTTTTATTTATTATTTTTATTTATTTATTATTTTTATTTATTATTTTTATTTATTTATTATATTTTTTATTTATTATTTTTATTTATTTATTATTTTTATTTATTATCTCTATTTATTTATTATTTTTATTTATTTTATTTATTTATTTATTATTTTTATTTATTTATTATTTTTATTTATTTATTATTTTTATTTATTTATTATTTTTATTTATTATTTTTATTTATTTATTATATTTTTTATTTATTATTTTTATTTATTTATTATTTTTATTTATTTTATTTATTTATTTATTATTTTTATTTATTTATTATTTTTATTTATTTATTATTTTTATTTATTTATTATTTTTATTTATTATTTTTATTTATTTATTATATTTTTTATTTATTATTTTTATTTATTTATTATTTTTATTTATTATTTTTATTTATTTATTATTTTTATTTATTTTATTTATTTATTATATTTTTTATTTATTATTTTTATTTATTTATTATTTTTATTTATTTATTATTTTTATTTATTTATTATTTTTATTTATTTATTATTTTTATTTATTTATTTATTTTTTTTTTTTTTTTTTTTGCATTTTTACCTCAAACAAGGCACGGTTATACTTCTGGGGAATAAACTTTAAGAGTAGAAGGCTTTTTTTTTATTTTTTTTTATTATTACTTTTTCACCCCAAACAAGGCGCATTGCCACTTTGGTGTAGGGGGCTACTATCAGGGGCAGCAACTACGGGGTCGCTATGTTGGGATTTGGGCAGCAAGATGTCGGTTCACGTTGCACTTGAACTTCTGCATGTCAGTACAGTTGGGGAAGCAGGAACTTGGAATGGAATTCCAGTGTCTAGCGGTTCTGGGGAAGAAACTACTGGAGTAGAAAGATCTTTTGCATCTAGGGATCTCTACTGTGTGGGGGTGGGATTTAGCTGCCTGTCGGGTTTGTCGAGCGTGTCTACATCGTGGGAGCACAAGTGTCTGCAGTTCGTCAGAGCATTCACCATTAAAATACTTGTAGAACAGACAGAGGGACGCAACGTTTCGTCGATGGGACAGAGGCTGAAGCTTAGATGCCAGTTCAGGGCCTATCAGATTTGCGACTCTTTTTTTAACCTTGTCTAGGAGCGAGAGACTAGTAGCAGATGCACCAGCTCAAATGTGACAACAATACTCCATACATGGGCGAATAGTGGCCTTGTCTGGTATTTCGGGATCTCTGTAGGGGTGGGATTTTGCTGCTTGTCGGGTTTGTTGGGGGTATTTACATCGAAGGGGTACAAGTGCTTATACTTCGACAGAGCATATACCATTAAAATATTTGTAAAACAGACAAATAGATGCATCCTTTCATCAATGGGATAGTGGCTGAAGCCTAGCAATATATATATTTTTTTTTTTTTTCACCCCAAACAAGGATGAAACACTAGTGTCTGTAGGTATTTAATAATTATTATAGTAAATAATTATGTCAGCCCCCTTTAAGAAACTCGTTTCTTATCGTTGAGCACTTTCAGTTGTAATAAAGTCGGTCAACTTAGCTCATATGCATGGATCGTCATGTAATGATTAGATCACTCTGACTGACGTTAAAAGCATTTAATAAGAATAAATGTTTAATTTCAACTGTATCTCTCACGGTTGACGGTAGCCGAATGGTTCGGGTCCTTGCTAATGAAGCCAAACATGATTTCTGTTGCCGGGTTCGAATCTCTCGACTGGTGTTAATCATGACACCTTGCACTGATGATTCCCGAAAGGATGAAACACTAGTGTTTGTAGGTATTTAATTATTATAGTAAATATTTGTGCGTGTGATTTTTTTTTTCAAATATTATCAAATAATTATTCTATATTGATTCTAGTGCAATAGAAGTATGCTTAATATTGAAGAATAGAACTTTATAGGATTTATTTATTTGAAAAACCACTGTGTCTTTTTGCTATCTCTTATCAACTAATTTTATTGGTTCATTTGTTTTTTGTTTTGTTTTGCTTTTGTTTTCTTTTGTTTTTTTTCTTTTTTCTTTTTTCTTTTTTTCTTTGTTTTTTTTTTTGTAATATTTCAAAATTTAATTTATTTGTAAAGTCTGTAACATGAAATTTAGTTTCCTTTGAGAGTTGGGAGGAATAAGGCAAAGAAAGGAGTAGCTGGCGGAACAGTCTCCACAAAGAGAAGGAGGAAATAGAAGAAAGATTGGAGAAGCCATAGAGCTGAGACACTATAGACGACACAACCCTAACAGTGTTAGGGTTGTGTCGTCTATAGTGTCTCAGCTCTATGGGTGTTAGGGCCTAAACACCCATGTTGCCTATGACCGGACGTTTCACATAGGAAGAGGACTATGCCGAGGGAGGAAGCATCGAGGCCGCGACTAGTCATCGTTAAGACTGACTGACTGACTGGAGGAGGAGATTTTATAACTTTTCCTATTAAATAAAAAAAAAAAAAAAGTAATCATGTTAATACAATAAGATAATTTGTCCTATATAATAATATATTTATTATAAAGAAATCAAACATTTAGTCAAGGGAGAAAACTCAGGAAATACGCCAAGGGATATAACTTGTGAATTTCTTTAAACGCATTTTCAAAAGAGACACTTTTTATCTAATTTTTTAGCAAATTTATTAGCAGAGGATAGATTAGTTGGAACTTCGTGTCGATTCTGCCAAAGTTATTTCTTTACGATTGTGCAGTATTGACACGCACGGGCACACATGACTTATATGACTTGTGTGTGGGGGGGGGTGTCAATATGGAATCTTAACGAAAAGGTCTAAGGGAGGTAATTTCAGTTAAGTAGGTGAATCATTTTTTTTTACAATTTTTTAAGTAAAATTACAATATCGTCATATTGTTTTTTTGTTTTGTTTTTAATTATTAATTATTTTTTTAATTATTAATTATTTTTTTAATTATTAATTATTTTTTTAATTATTAATTATTTTTTTAATTATTAATTATTTTTTTTAATTATTAATTATTTTTTTAATTATTAATTATATTTTATTATTAATTATTTTTTTAATTATTAATTATTTTTTATTATTATTTTTTTAATTATTAATTTTTTTAATTATTAATTAAATTTTTTTAATTATTAATTATCTTTTTAATTATTAATTAACTTTTTAATTAATAATTTTTTTTAATTATTAATTAATTTTTTATTATTTATTTTTTTATTATTAATTAATTTTTTTTTGATTATTAATTTTTTTTAATTAATTTTTTTAATTTATTAATTAATTTTTTTTACTTATTAATTTTTTTAATTATTAATTAATTTTTTTAATTATTAATTATTTTTTTTTAATTTAAATTATTTTCTGCTATTAATGCTATAAAAATTTATCAAATTAAATAAAAATCATTTTTCCAACGATTCTTAAAAAAATAGATTTGCCTGTCTTAGATCAATAAGTTAAGATTTCGAATCCACACCCACCCACCCACACACACACACACACACACACACACATATATATTCACTTCAATACCATAACACTAGCATTTCAGCCCGGCGTTGCCCAGGTGTTTGGAGGTATACGTTGAGCAAAAAAAAAAGTGGTAGTAGGAAGGTAGGCTCGAACCCGTACCACAAAGGAGGAAAAGAACGGGAAAAAAACTGACGCTTTTGCTGTTACGACCACTGCCAAACGGGAAGTGATGTAGGTTTAAATTAAGGCTAGACACTCGAAAGGAGAGGATGACTTTCGAAAGTATCGGCGAAAAAAGGAACTCCCCCCCCCCCTGCAGAAAAGTGCCAAGTTGAAGATGAAGATATCAATGATTTTAGGCAATTTTTCAATATTTCTCATCTGAAAGGTTGAACTTAAAAATGATACTGATCTTGTAAAAATCCGTCGCCTCTGTCGAAGGTTTTAGGCAGACATACATACATACATACATACATACATACATTTATATATTGGTAACTAAACATTTTCCCAACCGATTAAAATGCTTGCTCTATCTCTTAATACCCTTTATGTAAAATTTCAAATGTTTAGACCAGAAATTGTCTGAGTAATTTGCTAGAGACCGCAGAGGTCAATTTTTTTTTTTAATTTCACCCCTATTATGACCAATTTAAATTTATTGTTTGGGGCTCAAATCAAGTTATTAAGTTAGATCCATGTCCAACGAACCTATATCTAAAATTTCAAGTGTTTAAACCCAAAATTGGCAGAGGAGTTTGGTAGAGTTCTCAAAGGTCAAATCATTGAACTTTGACCCCTTAACAGCCAACTTTCTGGCCGAACACGGATTACAAAG
>NC_136517.1:22645862-22683362 GCF_053919585.1 Euprymna scolopes
ACCTACGCATATAATGCAGCCGACTAGTGAACTACACATCAATGGATCCTGCATATCTACACCCCCCCCCCGAGCTGAGAAGATCCCTCATATGTATAAAGGCTCCACAGAGACTAGACCCATAGAGTTTGCCACACTATTACACTAATAATACTATATTCTCCCACGAACTATAAATAATAATAATAATAATAATAATAATAATTATTAAATAAAATAATTAGGTGAGCTCATTCTCAATTGCAGAAGGGAGGTGTTGTGTCATTTAAGTTCTTTGGACAAATCGGAAGTTAGAAATAGTTACTTCCTTTGTACACTTGCTGTTTTAAAGTAAATTCTGTTTACATTTGGTGGGAGGCACAACACCCCCACCCCACCCCCGCCCTTCCACCGTCTCCCAACAAATGTAAATAGAATTTTTGTGAACTATTAAACAGTTCTTCTGTTCGGTGAATGTCGGCGCATTACTTATGTTAAAACGGTTAATTAAGCTGCAGAAGCACCACTTTAAAAACTGTACAACTTCTATAATTGAATATCCCTCTCTAAAAAAAGAATGAAAAACATAAACTGGTAGCCCCCGCCCCCCCCCCAAAAAAAAAGGTGGCCATTAAGTGGGTGCATTTCTTCATATCTTGGAAACTACTTGTTTCCTGGAATTTTAAAGGTTAGTAGTAATTTTAAAGGATTTTCTGAGGGTAGAAAGAATCCTCCCCCCCCCCTCCAACAAATAATGGTGGCCACAAAGTGGGTGCTCATTTTACGTACAATTATTATAGAAAAGTGATCCCCCGGTTTTTTTTAAATAACATTTCTTCATTAGGAGTATCAGAAGCCGTCATTGAAAACTTTAATAAACATATGATTATAAAGACTGTCTCTGTTTCGAAGCTTATAATCAATATGAAAATGTAATTGCAAACCTTAATTTTTTTCAATAAAATGAGGAAAGACCAAATTTTAAAATAATGAAAGGTTTAATCAAAAAAATACAATTTTTTTTTTTTTCATCGGTTTTCTTAAAAAAAGATTTCACGAAATTCAACAAATTTTAAATGGTCTATTAAGTACATATAAATACCAAAAAGTCACTTACCTGTAAAAAAAAAACTAAGCAATGGCTGGTTCAATTCTTCATTTATAAGAATTGTCGGGTTTGTATTACTGTACACATAGATTCGAATCTATGTGTACAGTAAAACAAACCCGAATTGTCCATATTTATATTTTATATTCCATGTATTTTTAAATAAAAGGATTTTTTTAAGCGAGAGTCGTAGAAAATCGCATTTTCGTAACGCGTTTTGTGCCATAAGCTTAAAGCGCTGCTGCTGCTGCTGCTAATTTGCAATTTATCAAATATGGATTTGTCAAAGGGACATTATTAATGTCTCTTTTTTATTGCGTGCTGTTAACCAAAATTAGTATTTTTAGTCCACCGTAGTTAAAAAAGAGCACACATTCACTTATAAGTTTTCCCATTAAACAAAAAATCCAGTCGACCGATTTTTTTTTTTTAATTCTCTTAATGAAATACACGAGTTTATTATTATAACACAAGTTGATTATTATATCTTATTTCTACTTTATCGACTGGATTTTTTTTTTAATATCTAAAAAAAGAAAACATTGAATGAAATAGAAAAAATTGCCGTCAGCGTCCGATATTTACTTGATGATATAAGCATAACATGAGCTTTCATTAAAAGAAAAAAAAATCAACGTGGTTTAAAAAAAAAAAGGTTTTACACTTTGGACTTTACAGGTAAATTCCCAAAAAACACTTCTTTTTGTTTTGTTTTGTTTTGTTTTAAATTAGAATATTTTATTTATTGATCTTTTATCTTCAATTTGTGATATATAAAACTTTTGTACATAAATTAATTATTTAATTTTTAATAGACATTTCAAAATGGGGGTGGGTGAATTTTAAAAAACGTTTAAAATATTATATTCGGTTTATTGGAAAGGGCATAGAATTTCATATTGCCCCTGAAAATATCGTAAAAATTGAACTAGAATAGAAAAATTTCGATAGATTTTTAAAGTTTAAAAATTGAAAAAAATTTCACTTGCAAAATTCAATTGATTTCATACGTTAAAAAAAATGGCTGGTTGAACGCGCATCATCGGCACTTTGTAAGCACTGTTTTTTTTTTTTTTGTTGTTGTTGTTTTTTTTTTTTAAATAAAAAATAATATTTCTATTATTTTTTAAACAACTTTAATAGTTTATTTTGGAAGTATATTCCACACAGGAAATAAACAACCCACTTTAAAAAGAGAAATTACGAGTTTTTTATATTTTATTCGCCGTTTTCTGTTAGGGGTGTCAAAAATCCCCCCCCCCCAAATTCTTATACATCTATTTCTTCATATCTTGAAAACTACTCGTTTGCTATAATTATAAAGGTTATTTTCGTTTTCAGCTTTCTCGAAAACCTGTAAAAGTGGTAATTTTAAAGGAATTTTCGAGTGTGGAGTAATTCTTCATATTTACCACTATTTTTTATATACATAAAAATAAGAAATTTAAGAGATTTTTTTTTTTTACTTTTCCTATTAAATAAAAAAAAAACTAATCATACAATAAGATAATTTGTCTTTTAAAAAAAATCAAACATTTAGTCAAGGGAGAAAACTCGTGGAAGTTATGCCAAGGGAGAGAACTCGTGAATTCCTTCAAACCTTATCAAAAGACACATGTCAACCGTTTTTATTATGTATACACATGACAAACACTTTTATTCAATTTGTTATCAAATTTATTAGGAAAAATATTCCAACATTATAACAAATAAAAAAAAAAGTCATAAAAAATAATCGTGTCATATCACATTTATTTAGATATAAAAAAGAATGAGCAGGGAATGTGATGTTTATCTACACTGTTTTCGGTGTAGATGGACTCTTACAGACATTATGAATTGAGTTACAACTAAGTATTATGCCAGTCATAGCCGCAGAATCAGACGCAAACTTTCTGTAATATACTATCTCAGTAAATATACGTTTGTAAATATACCATTGTGTTGTCTTCGGATTTCCAAAGTCACAACAGAAATTGTGTCTAAATCCGTCCGAGTCCATTTTGCAGTGTTAATAGTTTAGGTTGTCTAAATAGGATTTAACCTAGATGAGAATTATAAGAATAATATCAAATTTAAATTCCAAGAATTAAAAAAAAGCAAGGCGCCGCTTGAACAGTTTAATCACGACATTAAAAAATGAAAATATCGAAAAAAAAAAAAAAAAAAAAAAAAAAAAAAAAAAAGCTTATATTGTACGTATCTGTTTTGGACTGAAGATCTCGAAAAAAAAAATTCATTTGATTTGATTGAGTATTTTTTTTTTTTTTTTTTTTTTTTTTTACAGCGGAAAAACACGTTCTTATGAGAGCACGTTGAAGTCAACCATTGTGAAATTTGCTGAAGCTGAACAACACGCCACGGGGAGATAACTCCATGTAAAGTGCCGACACTCCCTCCCCATCTTTAATTCTAGCTTTTCTTCCTAAAAATCGAACCTTTTGCTCGTTATCATAAGAAATTGTTTTTTCGATGTAAAAAAAATAATAAAAATAAAAAAAACTATTTGATGAAATTAAGTGAATTTTTTTTCTTTTTTCTTTTTTTTTTAGAACACGTTTCATAACGGATACGTGAAATATAACGTTTTTTCGCTATTTTCATTTTTTAATGTCTTGACTAAACTGTACAAGTACCAAAGCAAGAATTAAAGTATTAGGTTGGTGCAAAAATAATGTCGTTTTTTTGTGTGGTTTTATTTTTTACATGAAGCTGAACGTCAAAAACGACATAATGTTTGCACCAATCTTATAGAAAAATAAATTTGATTTTTTTTTTTTTTTAGTAGAAAACCATCTTCGATTCTTGTCAATGTTTGTTGGATTTTTTTTTTTTTTTTTTCAAAAATGCAAATTTTTTTGTCTGAAAATGTTTGAACTAAGTTTTACAGTTTTTACTTATTTATTCATTAAACAGAAAAATGTGTTCCTCTTTCACTTTCGGTGATTTTTGTTTTGTTCGAGTTTTATTTTTATTTGTTTGTTTTTTTTGTTTTAGTTTTTTTTGTGTGTGGAGGAGGGGCTTCTTTTTAAGTTTTTTTCTCTTTTTTTAACAGATCCTTTAAAAAAAAAACTATGAATGCCGAGATGCAGGATTGAAAAATGAACTTTTTGATTATTTTTATTATTCTGACTACTATTTTCATTTTGGGTGCCACTCGTACAGCGTTTCAGCCGATGTAACATCCGGCTTTCTTCAGGTGTGCCTCGTCGACACGGGAATCTTTCCAGATCAAATCACTCAACCAAAAAATTTTAACAAAAAATAACAAAGTGCAATAGATACAAAAACTGATAAGAAATAAATATATAACAAATAAATGGTACCAAAGGCAAGATAAATTTTGGATGTTTTAACTTTTTTTTTTTTTTTTACAGTGTGCTTAAAGTGTGAAACGCAAGTTGTACTGAACACTTAAGTTAAAATGAGAACAAAATTGGCGCCTTGATTTGGAGTCCTAAGAATTACCCCCCCCTCCAAAAAAAAAATAAATACTGGTAGAAATTAATCAAAAATATCACGATGACATTTATTCGATGGATTTCTGTCAGTATTTTTTTTTTTCGAGTTTTTGACAAATTTTTGGGACTCCAAAGGCAAGAGAATCAAGGTGCCATTTTGTTTTCGTTTTAACTTTAGCGCTCGGCATAACTTGCATTTCACACTTAAAGAACACTTTAAAATAAGTTAAAACACCAAAAACTTATCCATGGAGATAGAAGAGTAATTTATATTGCCTTTGGTAACATTTATTCGTTATACATTTATTTCTTTACCGTGTTTTTGTATCTCAGTCAATTGTAATTTATATCCATGTGCAATTTGAATGGCTGTCGAAGGCCTATTTAAACCTGGATATGATAGTCATTGTAATCACCTAGTCAGGGAAGTTACTTCGGCTCCAAAGCCAACTAAGTATGGACCATTTTTGAAATGGCGTTTTCCCTGTTAACTAGAGAACAGCTGAAATGTCCAGTGCAGTTCTAGGAGGTCCACCCTCCCAGACCATTGCCACACATCTTTCGAGGGTGGAGTAAGATTGTTGTTTACTGTCTGCTACCCAAGCAATTTTTTTTAATAGGCTAGAGTGCTCATCCTTTAGGAGCGCTGGTTTGTCTGTCCCCTACCTTCCGACCTTGTGTCACATCTTCCTATGGTGAGAAGGAAGTAAATAATACTTTCTCCGTTAGGTTGTTCTAAGAAACAGAAACATGGAAAGAGAATGCTGCCTTTATTTTATTGTGCTTTTGCAAATGTCTGCAGAGGCTATGAATTGGCTCTGGGATGAAACTCAGAAATCTCAAATGGAATCTTTTATTTAGTCAATGAGAGTGGATTTCTCTTGTCCCATCAGTCATGACTGGGTGGAAATAATCCATAATTGTATTCTTAGTATTGCCTGTACTGAGGATTGAACCTTCAACCTCCAGAAGACTGTCACTTACAACTGATTATGTTTTAGCATTTTTTCTGTTGTACCGTGGGCCATTGGGCCAATAAGTATAATCTACACCTGTGGATCACACAAAGGGTTTTGTTCAAAATTCCATAGAGATTCCCAAGTTCTATCCCAGCACCAAGTCGTAGTCTCTGCGGGCATCTGCAAAAGCTTAAGAGAAGAAAAGTAGTATTATTCTCTGTTCGTGTTTCTGTATAGGTTACTGTATTCAACAAGATGCACCTGAAGAAGGTTGGTGGTTACATCGGCCGAAACGTTGTGAGAATGATATCAAAGTTGTGAACAGTAGTTCAAATAATCCGAATAATGCAAAAAAGAAATATTATTTCATATTTTTTTAATATTTTATTATTAAATTTTTTTAATATTTTATTGTTATATTTTTTAATATTTTATTATCATATCTTTTTAATATTTTATTATTATATTTTTTTAATATTTTATTATTAAATTTTTTTAATATTTTATTATTAAATTTTTTTAATATTTTATTATTATATTTTTTTAATATTTTATTATTATATTTTTTTAATATTTTATTGTTATATATTTTTAATATTTTATTATTAAATTTTTTTAATATTTTATTGTTATATTTTTTAAGATTTTATTATTAAATTTTTTTAATATTTTATTGTTATATTTTTTAATATTTTATTGTTATATTTTTTAATATTTTATTATTATATTTTTTAATATTTTATTATTATATTTTTTAATATTTTATTGTTATATATTTTTAATATTTTATTATTAAAGTTTTTTTATATTTTATTGTTATATTTTTTAATATTTTATTATTATATTTTTTTAATATTTTATTATTATATTTTTTTAATATTTTATTATTATATTTTTTTAATATTTTATTGTTATGCGTTTGTTTATCACATTTATTGCTCGAACATTTTTTAAATTATTTGGATTCTACGGACTACTGTTTTTATCTTGAATGTTATTCTCACAAAGTTTTAGTCAATATAACCTCCAACTTTCTCTAGGTGTATCTTGTCAAATCTTTCTGTCAAATCTGGGAGAATCTGCACAAAATTTATCTAATCTGTAGCATGCTCTTGTTCTGTCAGCCATGACTGGGTAGAGGTGCTAAGTAATTTGCAGTTGTATATTGGTTGGTTGTTTTTGTTTTGCAGGTTATTTAATGCCGAATCTAGTTATTTTGGGGAACGATTTTTAATGGAGTATATTTGTTTTTTAAATCGGATTCTATTTAACCCATAGTTGGGACCCTAACAGGTACTACCACTCCGGGTCAGAGTGGACCTGGGAGCAATGGCAATTAAAGGGTGGCTCCACACTCCCCAAGGCCCGCAAGGTGGGGCCTCACCATCGGATATAGTTTCAGGTCATATCCAGGACCAGTTGTATATTGGGTGTCACTCGTACTGAGGATTGAACCTTCAACCTCCAGAAGAGTGTAACTTACAACTGAATTTTACCAAGGTTTCTATCCACTGTGGTACAGATCTTTCCCGGGTTCAATAGAAAAATTCTTGGTCATGTGTCACATTTTGTTTTTTGTGGAGAAGCAGATAAATAGCAATCGAAACAATCTTGAGTTCGACAAGATACATCTTACGAAGGTCAGAGGTTACAGTGACTCAAACGTTGTGTAAACAACCTTGAAAATAAGAAGAGTAGCGCGGAGGTTCAAAAAAAATATAAATAATCAATCCCCATCTCAGCAATTCAGAACCGGAATAAACATTTTGAACTGAGAATAAAAATAAAAACAAAACTTCAAACATTTTCTTCGCTCAATTGTCGACATCTTCTGACAAATAATTCTTCTTCCTAATATTGTCAGCGTAGATGGCATTCGTGATGAGTTGACCACTGACCGGCTTGACAGTCAGCGCAGTCACAAGGAAGACAATAAAACAGAACGTGGCCATCGCACCGCTGACCACAACCATGTAGAAACTCCAGTTGAGGTAAGTCGACTGGTCTGAGATGCAGCTGGCATAGATGATCACAGCAACAAAGATGCACACGGCTGACAATGACGAAACAGCACAGCAACAGAAAAGAGAAGAAAGAAAATAAAAATGATTGAGCAATTTTGACAAACCTTTTGGGTTTGTATTACTGTACACATAGATTCGAAAAAGTTGTCAAAAAACAAATATATAACAAATAAATGTTATCAAAGGCAAGATAAGTTACTTTTCTACCAAACTGGATATATTTTTTGTGTTTTTATTCAATGTAACATGTTTATTCAGCACGAAAAACATGCAGTGTTTACCGATGTATTGGACAATTCAAAATGGCGGCCGACTCTCTGTTAAACACGGTAAGTTCGAGAAAAGGTGTTATAAATAATAAACTAGACAAAATACTGTTAGAAATTCTCTCAATATATATTACCGTGACATAGGTTGACATATATTCGGTGTTTTTTTAATAGTATTTTGTCTAGTTTATTATTTATAACACCTTTTCTCGAACTTACCGTGTTTAAGAGAGAGTCGGCCGCCATTTTGAATTTTCCAATACATCGGTAAACACTGCATGTTTTTCGAGCTGAATAAATATGTTACATTGAATAAAAACACAAAAAATATATCCAGTTTGGTAGAAAAGTAACTTATCTTGCCTTTGATAACATTTATTTGTTATATATTTGTTTTTTGACAACTTTTTCGAATCTATGTGTACAGTAATACAAATCCAACTTTTTAATTGAAAGACAAATATTGATTTACATTCGATCTTTTTTTTTTTTCATTTTATTGAATACTAGCAAGCTGCCTGGCGTTGCCCGGTCATAAAATACACATAAATATTATATTTTAATTAATGCAGAAGTTTGATTTATTATAAACAAAGATATCGTAGGTATTAAACATAATGTTTTATTCCTTTTAAAAACAAAGGAGTTAATAAAACGGAAAAATACTCGAGCTGAGATCGAAACCGAGACCTAAAGGCAGTGAGTCAAGAACGATAACCATTAGACCAGCTTGACACAATCTTTAGAAAGAGTTTTCTAAATCAGCTTATTCTTAACGTGAAGAGGCTGTCATGTTTTCCAATGCAGCAGTTGACAAACAGATAAAAACCCGACAACCTCACATACCATTTTTTCAATGTTGACCCCTTAGAAGCCTTTTTTGCCGGATGAAAACGGATTAAAAAGTTTTCCACACGTCTGAATCCTCCATGTACCAAATTTCAAGTCTGTAGATCACAAAATCCGTTGAGTATATAGGTTGAGAAGTGTCTTCACACACACACACACACACACACACACACACACACACACACACACACACACACGCACACACACACACACGCACACGTTCTCATTTTTATAGATCTATAGATTTTGTACAAGTGAAAAAAAAAAGGAATAAATTATGTTTGACTAGCAGGGGTGCCCGGCATTGCCCGGGTGTTTGGAGGTGTGTGTTAAGTACAAAACAAAAAAAAAAAAGTGATAGTAGGCAGGCAGGCTTGAACCCGTGACGCGAAGGCCGAAAAGAAAGTGAAAGAAAACCTAACGTCTTACCTCTACTCCATGACGCGACCGGAAGTGTAAAGCGTTCAAATTTAACGTAGTCAATCAAAAAGATGACTTGCAGAAATGGCATTGCTTTTAAACCTCCTGCGAAGGTCGTTTTTAATGTGGGGGAAAAGCAGCTCCCCCCAAAATGGGGGCATTCTCGCTGTAGCCAAATAAATAGTAATTTTCTCGGTATGAAGGATTTTCCCCCATCATTGACTAAGGACCAATTAGAGAACAGATACTACCAGAAGGGCAGGCACCAGCTGTTTTCGTTTGATTAGTTTCGCTTTATTTATACGAAAAAGACAAACAAACACTCAAAACAAGGGAATTTTTTAAAACTCAATCAAAAAAATAAAGATAGAGACAATGTCTGTTTGCAAATCTGAGATATTACGATCTAGGAAGTTTAAGAAAACTTCTCCCGGAATTTAACTGGCGTGAGAACCTCAACACAAAAAACTTTTTCTGGACATACACAAACGCGCGCACCCATTTTGCCTTTTATATGTTAGACTAGTGGGGGTGCCTGGCGTTGCCCGGGTGTTTGGAGGTGTAAAAGAAAAAGAAAAGTTTTGGTAAGCAGGATAGGCTTGAACCCGAATCCTTGAGATGAAGGTGGAAAAGAAAGCCTGACATCTTACCGCAACGCTAAGAGGGCAGAGAAGTGAGAATGGTTGAAATTAAACGCTTAAAAACGAACATCTGGTTTTTTAGGTCAAACATCACGTTATAGAGAAATGAAATCACTCAGAGCCAGTTAAGCTTCATGCTTTCTGCGTATTTGTTTGTTTCCCTAAGATGTTTGAGAAAACCAGCTCCTCACAAAAAGGGGAGTGTCCAAATGAATAGCAATTGTCTGATATGAGGGGTTTTCCCCATATTGATCAAAGCTTTCTGGACGTCTCGTTACAAAGGGCCTAGAAGCTTGCTTTACTTTCAATTTAGTTTCGCTTTTTAAGGAAAAACACAAACAAGCAAGTGGGACCATGGGATAGCATGAATTTTATAAAATAAAAGTCGCTCAAATTGTAACATGATCAACCTGAGGGAGCAATTTGCTCCTCATTGGGGAGCTTTAGACATCCCCCCCCAGGGGCCTGAGGAGGGCCAGATAACTATGCTAAGATTACTTTAATAGATCCCAGGTAACGGCGGATATCCTGAAGTCTTAAAGTAAGAGATAAGGATATAAATATATATTTTATTTCATTGTCAAAATAGATATATTTACTTATTGTTTGGAAGTCAAAGAGATATATTTTGTATTCAAAATTGACGACAGAAATCTGGGAACAATAACAATTGACATTGTGTGGCCT
Organism: Euprymna scolopes; assembly: GCF_053919585.1. Taxonomy (NCBI): domain Eukaryota; kingdom Metazoa; phylum Mollusca; class Cephalopoda; order Sepiida; family Sepiolidae; genus Euprymna; species Euprymna scolopes. Next base: position 22,656,260 of record NC_136517.1, read on the forward strand.
CGACGAACTCAGAGCCAGATCGAAACCGAGACCTAAAGGCAGTTAATGACCTTAGGGGTCATGAGAGTTTAATATTGACTTGAATCTCAGATTGCAAAATTAGTGACATGGCCGAATTGCACAACTGCAAAATTTGGGGTTTTCCCCAATTTCGTGGTGTAATTTGATTGGCTTGGAGATTTTCCACCCCGACCACACACCTTACTATATAGTACTAGTGCAGTGCGAATTTAGTAGTTTCGAGGCAGTTTCCAGTGAGAGTTTGTACGCGAAACTCAAAGTAGCCACACCGTTCCCTGAAGACGTGACCCCTCCTCCAAACCCGTCTGAAGCTGTCTGTGAAGAGAAGAGAGATTTGAGACTTTTAAAAACTTACTAAGAACTAGACCATATATCTGCAAAAAGACCTGCAATATATTTGTGAAGTAGAATAGACTTCACGTGTCTGTTTTTCTTTTGCCTGCGGCTTCGATATTCGCTTTCAGCATACAGGATTCAATGTCACGACTCTCTGAGAAGAACCAGACGTTCTGAGCTGAAGTTTCCAAGACAACAGGGGTCCTAGCGAACTTCATAAGAGAGGGGGTGTTACAAAATAAAAGATAGAAACAACCTCCTTTCGTAAATCAAAGATATTATAATCTAGGGAGTATATAAAAAGTTGTAAGAATTAGTGACCCCGCCAGAGCGCCCCCCCCTCCCAAAAAAAAACCTTTGCCGGACATACAAAAAAAATGCACACACAAACACACACACATTATAGCTTTTATATAATAGATGGCGATGGATAATGGCTAAGTGGTTAATGACACAGACTGTCAAACATGGATGTGCCAAGTTCGAATCCAATTCGTTCCACAGAAACACTTTCATCAAATGAACATTTGACCTTGTGTCTAACCTCCTAAAAAGGCGATAAATAAATCATGAAAGGGGTTGTGTTTGAAGACTATCACAATGCAGTATTGTAGAAAAACACCTTTCGGTATTAGACAAGGTAAAAGGAATAATGACCATATTGAAAGATTTAAATAAGGTTCAATTGTAAAAATAATTATGTGTCGAATCTGGATGGTATCATGGTGTTTAGTACTCAAATTTTCGAGGTATATCTCATCTTCAACAGAAAAGAGAAGAGAGAAAAAATAAAACACTTAAACAATTTTGAAAAAAAATTTTTTGGAATCCTTTGAGATGAGGCTTCATAATTTGTGCATCCATTTTTTTTTTTTTTTGCGGACTGTTATCCTCATCTTCATAGTTGTTGTTGTTTCACCAACATTTCGGCCAACTCATCTTCTGTCCTTCCTCAGGTGATTAACTACAACAGAGTAGGAATGCTACATATTGTAACTGTATCCTCCATAATTACTGCCTTCCATAGTTGTCGTCTCACCACATTTTGGCTGACTAATCCTCTGGCCTGCTTAGAACTTCAAACAATGTTCACCTGGAACTGTAGAAACTCAATGTCTCTATCCATTGTGTCACAGGCTCCAAAGGGCTATAAGCAATTTTGGAAACTTTTGTAAGTAAAAGATTTACTTGAAAGACAAACAAAGAAATTGATTTATTCCTATTATTTGGATTATTCGAATTACTGTTCTCATCTTCAGTGTTATTTTCATAACATTTCGGCCAGTGTAATCTTTGACCTTCTTCGGGTGGATCTTGTTGAACTGGGGAATTTATGTACGTGGGGGTCGTTGGATTTTTATCTGTTTGTCAACTGTTTCATGAATGCACATGCGCTACTTAGTAGAAGTCGTAAATAATTCGCAATCATATTCTGAGCATCAGAATACAAAACAAAACATTGTGACAAGATACGCATGAAGAAGGTTGGAGGATACATCAACCGAAACGTTGTGCAAATATCACTAAAGATGAGAACAATAGTTCGAATAATCCAAATAACATGAATTTTCAATCCTAATACTAATTATGCTCCTCTTCCTCCTCCTTCTCCTCCTCATTTTTACTACAACTACTACTAATAATAATAATATTATTATTATCATTATTATTATTATTGCCACATCACTGCCCCTCACTCCCTCCCCCAAAAAAAACGAGTGAGACCAAACAGCCAAGTAGAGTAAAGGAGGAAGGAAAGACCGAGGAGAGAGCACTGACCAGACCTCCGCTGGGTAAGTGCGAAGAGAAATGGGGCCTTGGGGAGGCTTATTTCCACTCAAATTCCAGTGAAGACCAATAGCAGCTGCCAACAAGAAGTCAATGGCAAGCAGCCGTTGCGATAATGCAAATTTATTCGCAAATGTTATCGATAGAGGTGGAGAGTACTGGAAATTTGGGGAGACTTGTTGTCACTCAGCTTTCAAGGAACACCGCAAGCTGTTTTCAAGGAGAGATCTTTGATGACCTGTGTGAACGCGCCTTGTGAGCCAATAATAATAATAATAATAATAATAATAATGATAATAAATTTAGTGAATTTGTATTTTTTATTTTATCGAATATTTTAGACGAGTGAAAAAAGTGATGAAATAAATTATATTTTGTTAGGAGTGATGATGACTAAGTGATTAATTACACATATTAAAACCCTGGGTGTGCCAGGTTCAAATCCACTTCGTTCCATAGAAATACTTTCATCAAACCAACACTTGACCTTGCGTCTAACCTCCTGAAGAGCACATGAATAAAATATTAGTGTTTACACTTGCTATTTGTTTATGTTATGTAAAGAGGGCTGTGTCTAAATGGAAAAGTTTGAGTAGCACCTTGAGGTCAGAAGTAAACACAGACGGAAGTCAATGAAACCATGTGACTTCTGGTCGTGGATTTTTTTATCTCTTTGGCTGGCGAGATTTCAAGCAGAAAAGCCATGTCTAAGTGCCGTCTCTGATGGAGGACAGCACACACACAGCGTGGTTAGGTGAGGTAAGTTAAACTATCCCTCAATTGATCTCTCTCTCTCTCTCTCTCTCTCTCTCTCTCTCTCTCTCTCTCTCTCTCTCTCTCCTATGAACACATAAGTAACCTGTTGCTCTGGTGTTTTCTGTGACTTTCTATCTTCTTGAATAAACGTTTTTTATGTCACAGAGAGGAAGTCACTAGTGAGACGTGACAAATTAGCAGATCAGATCTTTCTCTTCTTACTAAATCACAACAGAGAGCTGTTAGGTTTTTGCATAGCGGTTCTCTCTCCCATGAATGACAGGCTGGCAGCATTATGTGTGTATTCACAATATAACTACAACAAGACAAGCTATCCGTCCATCTCTCTCTGTTTCTGTCTCTGTCTCTCTCTCTCTCTATATATATATATATATAACTACTTCATTTACTCACATAAAATTAATATACAAAAGTATAAATTTATGCATAAACTTTAAGTATTTACTTCAAAAGTGCTCAATACGTAGGTAGAGCTAGTTAGTAAGTTATAAAATATATATGGCGGTTAAGCTACACTGAATATTCCGCATTTTGGGTTAAGCTACACTGAATATTCCACGTTTCATCCACTCTAGGACTGAAGAGTCCTAGAGTGGATGAAACGCGGAATATTCAGTGTAGCTTAACCGCCATATATATTTTATAACTTACTATATATATATATATATATATATATATATATATATATAGTAGTAGTAGTAGGTTATAAAATATATATGGCAATTAAGCTACACAGAATATTCTGCATTTCATTAGGCTTAAGCCTGATGAATCCTAGTGTGGATGAAACGCGGAATATTCTGTGTAGCTTAATTGTTATATATATTTTATAACTTACTCCCTAGCTCTACCCACGTATTGAGCACTTTTGAAGTAAATACTTAAAGTTTATGCATAAATTTATACTTTCGTATATTGATTTATGCGATTAAATTAAGTAATCATATATATATATATATATATATATATATATATATATATATATATATATATATTAGTGATGGGACGATTCCAATATTTTTCCCAATTCCGATACAATTACCGATTCCGTACTAAATTCCTGATCCCGATACAATTACCGAATCCGATTCTTTATAAATCTCTAAATATTTAACTAGTAAAATGTTATTTTGTCCCGATTACTGGAAAAACACATCTTAAATGTGCATGTATTTTCTCAAACGTAAAAAAAACACGGGGCTATCTGGAGATGTGTCTTACGGGAAGTTTAAATCAGTAAATATTTATTATTTTATTATTTCTACAAACAGTGAAATACGTTTCATAAAAACAAAATCAAATAAAAAAGATAATTAAAGGAATCGGTTTGGCATCGGAAAAGAGGCTCAAATTTACCCGATTCCGATATCCTAAAAAGCTCCGATTTTACTGATTCCCGATTCCGATTAATCGTCCCAACACTAATATATATATATATATATATATATATATATGTATTTACTAGCATGAGGATCAACGAATGTTCCACGCCATATATTTATTGCCCTCGAAATCAGTGAAATTGTTCATTTTTCAATCAAATTAATTGATTGTATACTCTAGCTGGGGATTCACTGCGGTGCACCGAGAGGAAACTTCACATGCCTTTCCACAGGTAGTTTACATTGCACTGTAGAGAACCTACTGCCGATTTTATTAAATTACTTTTATATAATGGCTTGAATAAAAGTTTAAATTTCAAAAGTCAAGTCCATTGTACCCTAAACAGAAACATTCATTTCGAAAGCGCCCCTGTCTTATTAAAGAGCTTACTGTTGATTTTATACGCCGGGCTCTTCTACTTGTGTGGTGATAAAATATCTCAAATGCACTTGTGATGTTAGGTTGTATAAGGTGTTAACTTTGTCCGAAATCGGACTGTTCCTTCTTTAAGAAGTTTTGATTATCGATTAACGATTTTCGATACTTATTGGAGGCATTCCAATAGAAAGCCTATCTAAGAATACTCTCAGACGCATGAAGTATAGTTTTTTATCAGGATTAGGAAGAGGGTTGGGCCCAGAATCGCTACTTGAGGAGCTCCAGCATTGATGCTATGTACTGCAGACATTTTCTCATCAACGACAATATTTGTAGACCTATCAGAGAGAAAGGATTTGATTGGTTGACGTTTGGTTTAAATATCTTCTTTTTTTTTTTATAACATTTTCACCCCAAACAAGGCACATCGCCACTTTGATGTAGGGGGCTACTACCAGGGACATAAGTTACAGGGGTACTATGTAGGGAGTTGGGCAGGAAGATGTCGGTTCACGTTGCACTTGAATTTCTGCATGTCAGTACAGCTGGGGAAGTAGGGTCCTGGAAGGGAGTTCCAAAGTCTAGCGGTTCTGGGGAAGAAACTACTGGAGTAGAAGGCTCTCTTACATCTAGGGATCTCTACTGTGAAGGGGTGGGATTTAGCTGCTTGTCGGGTGTGTCGGGGATGTTTACGTCGATGGGGTACAAGTGCTTGCAGAACAGGCAGAGGTATGCAACAAAAGCACCAATAAAGCTCTGTTTAACCCGGCATCATTGGTGACACTAACTTCTACTATGGTTGCTTCTTTTTCTTTGTTGTTCTACATGACTATATCAGGTTTAAAAGCTCCGTCTATTTAGGTATGTAGCTGTAGAAATCGCATAGTCATAATGGGTGGTGTATGGCTTTAAGTAATGTGTGCAAGCGTTTATAGTTGTGGTGAACTTACCAGCAAGCAATGAAAGTAGCGCAGCAGTGGACATCGTTCGCCGAAAAAAGTCGCTACCAGCCAAGTACATGTAGATGGGTAGAACAACCAGTGGAGTTGCCATGAAGATGATAGCCAAGCACAGCAAACCACGTACAGCAGACAAATACACTGGAAAAAAAAAAAAGTATAGTTTTATTTTTGTTATAAACATATTAGCTGGGAAGGTGGAGGGGGGGGGACGCCAAGCTTTGCCCGGGCGTAAAATACGCTTAAAGATGATATTTAAATTTGTCCAGATTTCGTATATATTATTATAGTTGTGATTTCAAAAGTAAAAAAAAAAAAAAAGTATTTTGGGTGCCATCAGCAAGAATCGAAACCGAAACTGTAGCATTCAAAGTTGGTGACGTTACCACTGTATCCACGTGACACGCACATGAACTGATTAAAAATTAAAAAGTATTAAAGTGATGCAAAAATAATGTCGTTTTTACGTTTGCTAGTATATATATATATATATATATATATATATATATATATATATATATATATATATATATATATATATATATGCAAAAAATATATATATATGTCAAAATATATATATATATATATGTCAAAAAACGACATTATTTTTGCACCAACCTAATAAAAATAAGTTAAGATAAATGTACAAAATATATAACGATTTTTTCAATTTTGACCCACATTTGACCTCTTAAAAACCATTTTAACCGGTTAAAGACCCATAAAAGAATGATCCGTAAAAAAATTTAATCATGTGAGGCTTCTAGTACTGCTGCGACTTTTAGTTTCGGAGGAGATAGAGTTTGAAAATATGGAAACAGACAGACAGATATACATATAACCATTTATATACTAGATCTATTTCAGTTAGCATCAACTCAAAAAGAATCCTAAAAGGTGCCGTCCGACACTATTACAAAACGTTTTATTTTTGCATGAAGCCATTAATCTAATGTCTTCTATATAAATAAAACAGTCGATGTATGTGTGTGTTTAATCGATAAACTCTTAAACTATTGGTCACACATAACACTGAGATTAACAGGAACTAGTAATCATACGCCAAGGATCGTTTATAACGAGTAAAATCTTTGTTTGGATGGATGAATAATGTGTGAAGAAATATACCAGCAAGTTGAAATACAAAATGTTCATTTCATCTTGCTGAGATATTTTTATTAGTTTTATGCAGGCATAAATTCAATCACAGCTAGAAGCCATTTAATTATGATGATCATGCCCCTCCCTGCAACCACCCACGTGGGATGTAGGTGGAAACATTTCTACAGGTTTCTATCGTTTTCACTTTTACAATTCATATTTTATAAAACCTTGTCCAACAGGTTCGCCCTTTCATTCCTAACGATGACAAATATTTGTTCATGCGCAAAAAAGACATAAAAATAGAAATCGCTTTTCCTAAGAAGAAAAATGTCTTTGTTGTCAGAGATTTGCACCATCAAACGCATAAATAGTAATTTGCATTTCAAGTTTTGGAACCGAGACTTTAAAATGGGGTTAGAATTACTATTGGTCGACGAGATAAATATAATTATAAACATTTGAGTATACGTCATTTTTTAGGCTATTGACCTTATATCTATAATATAAAGCTGAACGTCTGTGTGTGTGTCTGGTCACGAATAGGCTCCTATATGGTTGCCTATTATAGAAAACTGATTACATATAATGATAGAAGATGTATCGAGACACAGGAATGCGTATGTTTGATCTGGCATAATGATGATTCATTAAAATTGTGGCGTCTGCGTACGCGCCTGGTCCACAAAGTATGGAAACAAAAAAATTTAAAAATTAAAAAAAAAAAAAAAAAAAAAAAAAAAACGCTTACAAGTGTTTCTTATATAGATGTATATAAGAACACTTTGATAAGTACGTTTTAACTTAAATAGGGATGGTATAATAAAATTGTGGGGTCTGCGTTCGCGTCTGGCCTCCATAGAATGGAAATAGGCACAAACTTTAATAAAGACTTTTCATATCTATCTGCGTAAGTATACTTTGATAATTATGTTTCAGTTTGAAGAAATATGGTATAATAAAATTATGGGGTATTCGTTCGCGCCTGACCTGGAAATATGTAACAAAGTTTAACAAGGTTTTTAATATAGATCCACAGAATATTGTGATAAGTGTTTCAGTGTGAACAGGTATGGTATAATAAATTATGGGGTTTATTTATTTTATTTTTACTTTCATCATATTTTGCTTTGGTTTTGATACCCCCAAATTCGAAGCTATCTCTTTACAACCCTTCCTTTTCATAACCTATCATACTCTCATAAATCAGAGTCCATTTTCTATAGGCTGTTTTTGAATCCAGTTAGCGACGGGTACTTTTGCTAGTATATATATATATATATATATATATATATATATATATATATATATATATATATATATATATATATATATATATATATATACTAGCAAAAGTACCCGTCGCTGACTGGGTTCAAAAACATATATATATATATATATATATATATATATATATATATATATATATATATATATATATATATATATATAATTTAAAGGAGATTAGAATAATAGTCTAAAGAGCTAAGTGTATTTTAATGTAATAGTGAAATTACTAGTTTAATTAAAATACAGGAAATGCTCGTTGTAATTTAGATATATAATAAGCTCGATAGTTAAATGTCCTAGAGCTAATTCAATATTAAGTAATGTGATTTATAATTTAAAAGTTTTTAAATTTTTAAAATTTAAAAATCAAAATTTAATTAAATTAAAAATCAGTTTCATAAGAAGGAACAACAACAAAGTCAATTATCTGTACGATCGTTTCGGAAATCCGTGCTTTTTATTTGTGGTATACATGAAGTCACGTAGAATAATTATACATAGTTTTTTTGGTAAGCACGGTCTCCTCATCAGCAAATTTAGGAGGATTTCTATTGAATTGAAAAGACACCAAAAATAAACCTAGCATTAAAAGTAAGGCAGATGAATCTGAAAAATTGAAGTAAAAGGTTTGGATATAAAATTTATAAGAAAATTAATAAGGAAATTGGTATAGGTTAGAGATAGAAATGAGTAGAAAAAATATATATATTTTTGAATTTACATAATAAATTTGATTTAAAAATATATAGATATATAATTACCTTTTGGTTTTTCTTTTTTTGAAATATATATATATATATATATATATATATATATATATATATATATATATATATATATATATATATATAGTGAATAAATGACAAAAGACTAAATTTCAAAGTTCATGATGTTGACCATCTTATAATTTATTGAATTTCAAAATTCAAAATGGCGTAATGGAAACATATTATAAAGAATTTACAGATTCTCTTCCAATTTTCGGATTTTGATCATGTCAAAACGCACTTTAATTCATTTTGACGGATTGATTGTTGCTATTTCTTCTGATGACTTAAGGGCAAAATAGATTCATTGATTTATATAATAATTAAGTGATCGATTTTGTGCTACGAAACAGATATTGTCAAGGATTATAAATGTCAACTGAATTAAAGGAATAAATAATAAGATGGTCAACATCATGAACTTTGAAATATAGTTTTTTGTCATTTATTCACTATATTGCTCTGTAATTACATTGAGCTTCTTAAATAATGGTTGGTATATATTATAAGAAAATATATTTCCACAGAAATATATATATATATATATATATATATATATATCGTATACTATTAATTTTTATGTAAAGGGGTCACCACATATCAAGGCCTGGAAGCCACTTGAGGATAAGAGTTAATGTATGTACGATAGTCATTGGGACAGTAGCATAGTAATCGTTTGTGGTAGAAATTTGGTATAATCAGATTATTTACGAAGACAGTTCAATAAGAAGTTGTTTACATTGCACTTGAAGACACTGTTGTAGTCAGCTGGAAAGCAGACCAGTGGAACAGAGTTCCACAGGCAGGCAGTTCTAGCAAAGAAGTTTTGTTCATGGAATCTACGTTTAGGTTTAGGCACCGATAGAGAGTGGAGGAAATAGTGATTTTGTAAAAGATTGGAAAGGGGGTGCCATAGATTGGAGCTCAGTCGAACACTTGCTATGAAAATAACGATAGAGCAGAGACAGGCTCACAATGTCTCTTCTCTGGGAAAGAGTTTGCAGAGAGGAGAAAAGAGCATCAGCTTCTAGATTACGAAGTCGGTTTTGAACTCTGTCGAGGCAGGATAGGATACTCTGAGAAGTTCCTGCCCAGATGTGGCAACAGTACTCCATTCTAGGACGTACTTGGCTCTTATACAGATAGAGGATTATATCAACAGAGGTATCTACTGGAGCGTTAGGATGATCCAACCATTTTTCCAATGACTCTGGCAATGGATTTGATGTATGTACTTCATTTCAGATCAAAAGTGAAGCGCATACAAAAAGGCTTGTCCAAACATGGAGCATCTTCAAGACGAGAGCCGTTCATTTCAATTGGGGCCAGATGTGGATCAGATCGTTGATGACAGAAAAACAGAAACTTGGTTTTAGATGCATTAAAATTAACCAGACACTTTGTGCTCAAGATCAGAGGAGAGAGAATCAGAGAAATCTTGTCCCTTTCCGGTCTTTGAAGTGTTGCCATTGATGGTAGTGTTGTCTGCATAAATATCTACTAATGATCTTAGAATGTGATTTGGGATATCGTTGATGGAGATCATGAAGAGAGTTGGGTCTAGGATGGAACTCTAAGAGACGCCAGCATTAATACTGTGAGCTTCTGATTTGTGCCAATCAACCACTACTTTTTTTTCTTTTTTTTTTTTTTTTTACACAGTGATCACCACTTATCAAGGCCCGGAAGCCACTCAGGGATAAGGGTTATTGCAAGTACATTACGTTAGTGTGTCTGCCTGCTTCCCACCTTACTACAACGTGGATGTCTTCAAGTTCAACGTAAACAATTTCCTAATGAACCGCCACCTCAAGTAAACACTTCAATAAATCTCCACACTAACGTACTGTACTTGCAATAACCCTTATCCCTAAGTGGCTTCCGGGCCTTGATAAGTGGTGACCACCGTGTAAAAAAAAAAAAAAATAGGGGGTATGCGGTAGAATTAGCTGCAAAATTGTTGGCAAAGAATTTGGCTTTGTCTGATGGTGAGGAGATTACCTCAGGTTCATTGATGATGGTTGGGACAGAGGATACACTTCAGTTTAGGACCCTGTTTGTTATTCTCCAAACCCCTTGAGAATGAAGCCACTACTCAGCTACTTTGGACTTGACGAACTGAGCATACAATGCTCTCGCATTCTTTATTACTCTTTAACAGAAATTAATACAAATTTAACATTTTAACATGTGGGATCACTTTCCTATTAAAAATATAACATAATGTGAGGCCCCACTTCTTTGCGTCGTAGCGAAACATGTAATTGTTAGCACATTTTATTAACAGTGGTTGCTGGCAGAATTAAAGGCACCTTTAGTTTGGTAGTTTGGGCATATTCTACTAATATATAAAAGGAAATTTGTGTGTGTGCGTGTGTGTGTGTGTGTGTGCGTGCATGTGTGCATGTGTGTGTGTGCCTGTGTGTGTGTGTGCGCGTGCGTGCATGTGTGTGTGTGTGTGTGTGCATGTGTGTGTGTGTGTGCCTGTGTGTGTGTGTGTGTGCGCATGTGTGTGTGCATGTGTGTGCCTGTCTGTGTGTGTGGATTTCCCGATGGACTCCGAAACGGCTGGGATGACTTCTAATGAAATTTCACCCAAATATACTTTATGTATCTGGCAGTGTTCTTAGATAGGCTTTGTATCGGAATGTCTTCAATAAGTATCGATAATCGATAATTGAAAAAATCCAATGAAATAAGGACCAAGCGATTTTGACCAAAGTTAGCACATTATATAGCCAAAAATCACAAGTGCATTGGAGAAGTTTTATTACCACACAAGCAGAAAGGTATGGCATATAAAGTCAACAATAAGTTCTTTGATATGACAGGGGCATTTTTTTTTTTTTTTTTTTTACATAGGCGTCACCACTTATCAAGGCCGGTAGTCAAAAGGACAATATAGTAATCAATAGTAATGGAAGTTCGGTAAATTTGTTAACTTAAGTGGAACGGCTCATCAGAAACTTGTTCACGTTGGACTTGAAGACAACCATATTATAGACAGCTGGCAAGCAGGAAAACGGAAGACAATTCCACAGGCGTGCAGTTCTAAGAAAGAAGCTTTGATCATGGAATCTATATTTAGGTTTAGGCACAGATAAAGAGTGGGGAAAATTATTGATAATGTTTTCAGCTAGTCTAGTGTTTCTTGTGAAAGTTTGGCGAGGGGGGACCATAGATTGAAGCTCAGTCGAACACTTTCCATGAAAAGAACGATAAAGCAGAGACAAACTCGCAACATCTCTTCTGTGAGATAGAGGTTGCAGTGAAGAGAAAAGGACATCTCCCACTAGGCCACGGTCTATTTTGAACCCTATCAAGGCAGGACAAGTCTTTTCTAGCAGCTCCTGCCCATATGTCGCAACAGTATTGCATCCTTGGACGTATCTGGCTCTTATATAGATAGAGAATTGCATCAGCAGTAAGATATCTACTGGATCGATAGAAGGATCCGACCATTTTTCCAGCGGCCTTGGCAACAGATTTGATGTACGTATTCCATTTAAGATCAGGAGTAAAGGTCAAGCCCAGAAGCCTGTTAAAACATGAGGCCTCCCCATCTAAGACAGTAAACGATCAAGTTCTCTCTGATTCTCTCTCCTCTGATCTTGATCACGTTGTACAATGGGGAAAGGAGTGGCTGGTTACTTTTAATGCATCTAAAACCAAGCTTCTATCTTTACATCATCAACGTTCTGATCCCCATCTGGCATCAATTAAAATGAATGGCTCTCGTCTTGGGGAGGCTCCATGTTTTGACAAGCTTTTGGGTTTGACCTTTACTCCTGATCTGAAATGGAACATGTACATCAGGTCTGTTGTCAAGGATGCTGGGAAAATGGTAGGATCCTTCTACCGCTCCAGAAGATATCTCACTAATGATGCAATTCTCTATCTGTATAAAAGCCAAGTACGTCCAAAGATGGAGTACTGCTGCCACATCTGGGCAGGAGCTGCTAAAAACAGCCTATCCTGCCTTGACAGAGTACAAAATAGACTTCGTAGCTTAGTGGGGGATGCCCTTTTCTTTTCCCTGCAGCTTCTCTCCCACAGAAGAGATTTTGCAAGCCTGTCTTTGCTTTATCGTTATTTCCATGGCAAGTGCTCGTCTGAGCTCCAATCTCACGTCCCCCCTCGCCAATATTTCATGAGAAACACCCGTCTGGCTGAAACTATTGTCAATAATTTTCACCACTCTTTATCTGTGCCTAAATCAAAATGTAGATTCCATGAGCAGAGCTTCTTTCTCAGAAGTGCACGACTGTGGAACTCTCTTCCATTTGCCTGTTTCCCACCTGACTACAACTTGGATGTCTTCAAGTCCAACATAAGCAAATTCCTAACGAACTGTCCTCTTAAGTAAAACACTCTATCAAATCTCCAATACTAATGATTACTACAATACTATCTCATTGATTACTGTACACGCAATAACCCTTATCCCTGAGTGGCCTCCGGCCTTGATAAGTGGTGACCTCCATGTAAAAAAAAAAAATTCCTGGCAACAAAAGTTGTCAATATAAACATATTAACATACATATGTCAACTCTCAATATTTTGTGTGGGGTTCCATCATTATCCAAAACTGCCTTTACTCTCCTGGACATGGAGTTTACCAGAGCTTCACATGTAGTCACTGGAATGCTCTTTCACTCTTCAATTACGACGTCATGAAGCTGGCGGATATTTGAAACTTTGCGCCCTTCCACCTTCTGCTTGAGGATGCTCCAAAGATGTTCTATTGGGTTCAAATCTGGAGACATGCTTGGCCAGTCCATCATCTTTACCCTCAGCCTCTTCAGTAAAGCAGTTGTCTTGGATGTGTGTTTTTGGTCATTGTTATGCTGGAACACTGATCTGCGGCCCAGTTTTTGGAGGGAGGGGATCATGCTCTGCTGCAGTATTTGACAGTACATGTTGGAGTTCATGTTTCCCTCAATTAAATGTAACACTCCAACACCTGCAGCACTAATACAGCCCCAGACCATGACATTCCCACCACCATGCTTGACTGTAAGCATGACACACTTATCTTTGTACTCCTCACCTGGTCACCGCCGCACATGTTTAAGGTCATTAGAACCAAACAAATTAAATTTTGTATCATCAGATCATAGGACATGGTTTCAGTAATATAGAGGCTTTGTTGACATGTCTTCAGCACACTGTTTGCGGGCTTTCTTGTGCATCGCCTTCAGAAGAGGCTCCCTCCATGACAGCCATGCACACCAATTTGACATCGACGGAAACGTTATGCAAATGATACCCAAGATAAAAACAATCGTTGAAAGACTGTAAATATCAGAAATGATGAGAATAATTTATATCTGAACTAGCCTGAGTGCCCGGCGTTGCCCGGGTGTTTGGAGATGTGTGTTGAGCAAAAAAATAAAAGTGGTAGTAGGCAGGTAGGTTCGAACCCGTGATATGAAGGCAGAAAAGAAAATGGAGGTGTGTGTGTAAGGGTGTGGGTTGAGCAAAAAAAAAAAAGAAGGAAAGTTGCGAGCGTAAAAAAATAAAATAAATAAAGTGGTAGCAGGTAGGCTCGAACCCGTTCCGCGAAGGAGGAAAAGAAAGTAAAAAAAAAAAAAAAAGAAAAAAACGAGATGTGTTAGCTGTTGTGCCCATTGCCGAACTGGAAGTGACGTAGGTTTAAATTAAGGCTAGACAATCAAAAAGAGGCGATGACTTTCGAAAAAATTGGCGAAAAAAGCGACCCCTCCCTGTAGAAAAGTGCCCAGTTGAGAGTGAAGGAATTAATGCTTTCTGGCCAATTTTTCGATATTTGTCGTCCGAAGGGTCGAGCTTTAAAATTATACCGATCTCGTAAAAATCCGTTATCTCTGTCGAAAGTTTTTGTGAGAGATCCATACATACATACATACATACATACATTTAAACAGACAGGTGAGATTTATATTATCTGAATAATTAAATAACTGAAGCATTTCTATAAATTTATATTAATATTTTAGTAAGATATCAAGATAAAGCGTGTGTACAAACACTGGTAGAGCATAATTTTCCCCATCATTTTCTTAAGCGGGAAGTTTATACTAATATTACAATAGAAAAATGCGAGCATGAAAAGTTATATGGAAAAGTAAAGGACTAGTTGTTAAAATGGAAAAAAGTAAAAGACAAGATATTCTAGTAAAAAATATAATAAATTTATAACTTAAAATATTGCAGCATTAAGAGTTGATTATATGATGTTATAAATTGAATTTAAAAAAAAATTCTTAATGCTGCAATATTTTAAGTTATAAATTTATCGTACTTTTACTAGAATATCTTGTCCTTTTCTTTTCCAGTTTTAACAACTAGTCCTTTACTTTTCCATGCTTAAGCTTAACCATATTACTTTTCATGCTCGCATTTTTCTATTGTAATCCATGATTTTTCCAGGCTTCCAACAAATTCACTTGTTCTTTGTTTAATTTCAGTCTTATTTTTTTTTTTGCCCCCATAAACACATATGTAAGAACAATGTACAGCACTCGTCTGCTTTCAATAAAATCCTCCCAATTATCTCCCTTCCATGCTTTCATTCTGTCTGTTCCACTTGTTACTTCTCTTTTGCGAATTAGTAGCAACAGTAGTCGCTGAAGCGACGTGGTTGCTATGGAAACTAGTCATAAAAAGCGTCGCTCACCTCCTTACATATTTTTTACGATTTTGAACACCAGAAAATTCATCACAACTTTTGTTTTACTGAACAAAAATTGAAAACTTTTTTCCCCAATATAGCTGAGAAAGTGATTTATAAACTTTAATAATTGTTTGAAATTTAGTCGAAAAATGAGTGAGCGGTGAAGCTTTAAAGCAGTTCTAAACGACTAAAACTGACACTTAACCATATATTCAAACACTACTGTGTTTGAATGATATTAATGATATTTACAATTTAAAAGTCAGAGAAAATTGTTCACACACAAAAATGGAAAATGAATTAATCATAACAAAAATAATAATAGGCAATTGTGAAGTATTGTTACAAAAACAAAAAAGGGCAAAAAAAAAACAAATAAACAATAAATTGTTACCAAACGCAAACTAAATCTGCTATCATTATAAGTCCAAAAGTTGTTGCCAAGCGGATTAAGGTAAACTTTGTTTTCATACTCTGAAAATTCATGACCAAGTTCCAGAAAAATTGACGCTCATGACAGAAATCACAGTGGTTTAGCTAAGTAAAAGTGACAATAAAAAATGAAACATAATGCAGTTAAGTAAAAAGTAAATTTTCTTGCATTTGGTAACAGTTATCTGTTATCTATTCGGTT
This sequence comes from Euprymna scolopes, assembly GCF_053919585.1. Classification (NCBI taxonomy): domain Eukaryota; kingdom Metazoa; phylum Mollusca; class Cephalopoda; order Sepiida; family Sepiolidae; genus Euprymna; species Euprymna scolopes. The sequence continues at coordinate 22,672,349 of NC_136517.1, forward strand.
TTTTTTTCTTTGTTGACTAGACTGCACAATTGATGAATAATGGTTATAATTACCTCTGCCAAGGAGGTTATGTTTTTGGTTGTCGAGTTTTTAACTATGTCTGTTTGTGTATAGCCTAGCATCCACATCGCATGACCAATCGTCACTAAACTTGATCAAAATATCCGTCAGTGTCTAAAATGGAACTGATGAATAATTTTGAGTATCACGGAAAAGGTGAAAGCCACACTTTTTGTGATCATTCATATTGACGTAATTCTATGCTTTTATATGAATAGTTTGGTGATCTATCTATCCATCTATCTATCTATCTATCTATCTGTCCATCGACTATTATATAAAAGGAACTTTGTTTCTGTGTGTGTGTGTGTGTGTGTGTGTGTGTGTGTGTGTGTGTGTGTGTGTGTGTGTGTGTGCGTGTGTGCACCACGATGGGTCCCCAACTAGAGCAGGCAATCAATTGATTTGATCGAAAAATGGGCGATTTCACGGATTTCGATGACAATAAAAATATGGGAGTGTGAAATATTTGTTGATCATCATTTAATCCCGGGCAATGTCCCTGCTAGTATCTAGGCAGACAGCGAGTGCAAACACTCCAAAGCATATTTTTCGTTCATTTTGAACCAAGGGTGTAGACTCAGCGTTTCCATATTTTCCAAGAAATCCCAAAAGTAAAAATTCTACATGAAAAAGGAGGTATTTTTGTTTACAACAGACAACAAAACGAAAAAGGTATATATATATATATATATATATATATATATATATATATATATATATATATATATATAACAAATAAACGTTACCAAAGGCAAGATAAATTACTCTTCTACCTACCTGGATAAATTTTTGGTGTTTTAATTTTTTTTTAAGTATTTAAGTTTAAAATGCAAATAGCGCAAAACATTCAAGTTCAAACGGAAACAAAGTTGACGACATGAGACTGTCACCTTTACAGTCCCCCATAATCGCCCCAAACTCGAAAATAAATAAAAAATACTAGTAAATAAATATCACTGTGACATTTAATGGGTAGATTATTACCAGTATTGTTTTTATTTTCGACTTTTGCGTGATTCTCACCTATACAGTCCCGATAACCATTCAAAACTCGAAAATAAATAAAAAATATACTAGCAAATAAATATCACCATGACATTTAATGGGTGAATTACCTGCAGTATCTTTTTTTCTATTTCTTCGGGACTCCAAGGGTGACAGTCTCATGTCGCCATCTTTTTTTTTCGTTTTAAGTTAAACACTCAGCACTACTTGCATTTCAAACTTAATAAGTTAAAATACCAAAAATTTATCCAGGTACGTAGAAGAGTAACTTACCTTGCCTTTGGTAACATTTATGCATGCAAAAGTGGCATTGTCTGTCTGTCTGTCTGTCTGCAGAACGGTCTCTACCAAACTACACTGTCAATTTTTGTTCTACAGACTTGAAACTTGATATATGGGGTATCCGCACATGTGGAACAAAAGTAATTTGGATTTTAGCCGGAAAAAATAGCTGCTAAGTGGTCAAAAATGAAAATTTGTAACTTGGCAGGCGTAAGTCGACTTCATGCATGCGCAAATTCATAAGTTTAAGCATAAGTCGGTTAGATTTCTAAAATCTTGATATGCATGTTCTATTAGCTCAGATTGTAACGAATAACGCTGAAGAGCTTAATGCTTTGGTTTTGGTTCTAGCTGATGGCACCCAAGTATTTTTTTTTTTTTACTTTTGAAATCACTACTATAAACTGAGTACAATATAATAAATCAATACAGAATTGGCTCTATAATGACTCTAAAATAATAAATACGAAATTTGCATTAATCAAAATATATTTAAGCATATTTTCACAACTGCAAAACGCTAGCCAGTCTGTTAATTTGTAATATATTTGCTTTTGACCACTTTTTCGTTCTGTTGTCTATTGTAAAACATACCCCAAAAAGGTGTTTGTTTTTAATGAATTGATATAAGAAGGAAGGTCTGACTTACTTCCATAGTCTTTGACAATATCAAAGACATAACATCCACCTGAGCTGAGGCACCGTCGCTCTCTCCAAAGCCCTCGGCTCGTAGTTGTAATGCGATCATCCGATACCCAGTAGGGAGTCGCGAATCCCAAAACTAAAAAGATGTTTCCCACCAGCAAGATGGCACAGCCGAAAAATGGAAGACCGATTCCACCAAACTGACCCATCGTCCGTTTCTCTCTGTTTCTTAGTTTAGATGTTCGCAGTTGAAATGTTAAGAAATAGACGCGTTAGGGACAGACTTCTCTTTCCTGTCCGTCTCAGATAAACAAAACTAAGCAATGTGGCCGGGCGAAAAGAAACAAAGAAACCCTCGACCGTAAAATGATATTCTAAAAAAAAAAAAAAAAATCTTTCAATTTTCTAGATTGTAACTGGTTAGACCGGTTTTGTTGACGAATGTCGAGGCGTTGGATTTGTTTTGCAATCACTCCTACCATTCACCCATCACTTCACATTCATTAAAAAAAAAAAAAAAAAAATTAACGTATCCACGCATTTATATAAGGAGAGCTCAGTCCATTCGTTACACTTCAGTTTAAAAAAAAAAAAAATCTTCGTTATTCTATCATGCTTACGTTTAAAATAGTATTTTTGTAGGTCTGTCAGACTTAAGATGAAAATGCATTTCCGTTAGTCTGTCACACTTAAGTTTTAAATAGTTTGTTTGTTTGTTTGTTTGTTTGTTTGTTTTTTTCACTCTGGCATGCTTGAATTTGAAATGGCGTTTTAATTTTGGTATGTTACACTTAAGTTTAAGATGGTTTTGTTTTTGATCTGTCACGCTTAAGTTTGCAAAAGCATTATGTTGGTTTGTCAGCTTAAACTTGAAATGGCGTTTTAAGCCTGTTTCGGTTTTAAAATACTTTTTTATTTGTTTGTTGTTCAAGTTTGAAATTAAGTTGTTTTTGATCTGTCACACTTAAGTTTTAAAATACTTTTTTTATTTTTTTGTTGTTCAAGTCTGAAATTAAGTTGTTTTTGATCTGTCACATTTAAGTTTTAAAATACTTTTTTATTTGTTGGTTGTTCAAGTTTGAAATTAAGTTGTTTTTGATCTGTCACATTTAAGTTTTAAAATACTTTTTTATTTGTTTGTTGTTCAAGTTTGAAATTAAGTTGTTTTTAATCCGTCACATTTAAGTTTTAAAATACTTTTTTATTTGTTGGTTGTTCAAGTTTGAAACTAAGTTGTTTTTGATCCGTCACATTTAAGTTTTAAAATACTTTTTTATTTGTTTGTTGTTCAAGTTTGAAATTAAGTTGTTTTTGATCTGTCACACTTAAGTTTTAAAATACTTTTTTATTTATTTGTTGTTCAAGTTTGAAATTAAGTTGTTTTTGGTCTGTCACACTTCTGTTTTAAAATACCTTTTTATTTGTTTGTTGTTCAAGTTTGAAATTAAGTTGGTTTTGGTCTGTCACACTTAAGTTTTAAAATACTTTTTATTTGTTTGTTGTTCAAGTTTGAAATTAAGTTGTTTATGATCTGCCACACTTAAGTTTAAAATACTTTATTATTTTTTTGTTGTTCAAGTTTGAAATTAAGTTGTTTTTGGTCTGTCACACTTAAGTTTTAAAATACTTTTTTATTTGTTTGCCATGTTTAATTTGCAGTGCATGCGGCCTGATTATGCAAATCAATTTTTTGCTATCAAAATTTAATGTTTCACATTCTCTGGTAAAATTTTATAAGTATATAGTTTAATTGTGATATTTTCTTCCCTATACTTAATAATATTCAGTTTGATAGTCTTGTTTATGGAATTTTTCTAAAAAGTGCTGATTTTAGCCGTCCGGCTTGATTAAGCACGAGTGACAAAACGGGGAAAAAGCCAGGTTTTACCGATTCCGATAGTCTTCAAATAACTTCAATGTTTGGTAAAGAAATGACTACCAGCAAAATATAAAAAAAAAAACTTTGTAGAGTTCATCGAACTATCAAAGCGTGTGTGATCAATGGAAATACTAGTAGGAAAGTGCCTGGAAGAGCTCATTTTAGAAAACTCGATGAGAGGAATAAGCGCCGGATTGCCAGAGAGATGGTCAGAACAAACCATTCTACTAGCAAGAAAATTTTTCTGTGAACTGGAGCGCCCCAAATGTCGAAAACTTCAAGGTGCGAAACATTAAGAAATTTTGGAAAAGTGAAGAGCTCGAAAAAAAAAAAGCCTCCATTGAGTAAGAATCGCATGGAAAAGCGTGTTCAATTGGCTGAACAATTTCTAAAGATGGATTTCAAGAACTTTGTCTTTACTGATGAATGCCGAGAGACGCTGGATAGATCAGATGGATAGTCATCTGGGTGAATATTGAATGGTCGCCCAGTTGCATCATGACAGCAAAGCGGTGGAGGTATAATGTCCTGAATCAAAGGCAATGAGATTATTGGACCATTTAGGGTGCCACAAAGGATGAAAATTGATTCCAAGGGTTATTGCCAGCTTCTTATGGATTTCTTCATTCCCTGGCTGAAAAATCAAACTTTTATGGAAAGAAAATCCTTGGTATTTCAGCAGGATAACGCACCTGCGCACAAGTCCCATTACACACAGAGTTGGTTAAGGGATCAGAGTTTCACAGAAGGCAGATTCATGGTTTCGCCTCCCAACAACCCCGATTTAAACCCGATCGAAAATTTGTGGGTCATCATTAAGCGGAGAATTTATGCTGATGGGACACAATTTAACACATTGGATGATCTCTGGAATGCAATAGCGGAAGCCTGTAAATCAATTAAGCCGTGTGAAGTCCAAAAACTTACTTCTGCCGTCGAGAAGCGTCTTGTTAAAATCTTCAAAAACGGAGGAAGCTATGTTGACTCGTAAGATGAAGTGAATAACATTGTAGCTGTTTTCTTTGTTTTTGTCGTTTACTGAGTGTTGCATTCATTTGGATTCTGTCTTTATTAAATACAAAGCATTTGAAACAGCAAAATAATCATTTTTTTACCTTTTGCATAATCTTACCGGACACTTAATATTGTACAAAAAAAACTATTATCATATAAAAAAAAGTTAGTTTAATCAAAGTGTTTAGGGTTTAATGCATAAGTACATGATCGTATGTATAAAAATAATGCTTTGATAAGAAAATTTCAAGATTCAATATATGTTTGAGGAGTTATATAAAAAAAAGTTAGGTGATGCGTAATCAAGCCGCACCCACTGTAGATTAAGCATATTTGGTCTGTCATGTTTAATTTTGAAAAAAACGTGTTAGCGGTTTGTCACACTTAAGTTTAAAATGTCGCTTTTGTTTGATCTGTCATGCTTAAATTTAAAATGTTTTTTGGGGGAGGGGGGGTCACATTTAAGTTTGAAAAAGCTTTTATATAAGTCTCTCATGCTTAAATTTAAAAGATATTTTTGTTTTTCTCTCAAACTTGAATTTTAACTCTATCTATCAAATCTGAACGTGTATACCCTGGACTGGACAAGTTGAGAAGAAGTTACGGCAGTTGTCTTTTATATATCCAAAGCATTTGACAAGGTGTGGTATGAAGGTGTATTCATAAAAATTAAATCATACGGTCCCCCTAGCGAGTGTAACCTTGGATTGGTTAGTGGGCTTGCGTCTCTCAAGGACCCGGATAGCTATGCTGGCAGGAAAACGCGTCTCCTGGTAGGGTCACCTAAGCCAGACAGGTTGAAGGGTAGAGATCACACTAAGAGCACTCACTGGTCCTCCAGGTTGGGGGGGGGTTAGAATAGGGCCAACAAACCAATTCTGTAAAAGAAAGGAAGTTATAGAAACCACAACATCATCATCTGTGGACTTCTTGGTTCGGGAAGGGTCCCCTCTAGTAGAGTTCATGACGCGAGTGGGTAAAAGCCTTTGGGAAACCAGTGCACTAACAAAAAGAAGCATTGAGGCTGAGACCAGGGCTGCCGGAATGACATGGGCCGAACTTAAGAGGACCAACCAGCCAGAACTGGGTCCGTTGGAGGAGCATCGTTGTGACCCTATATTCTCCAAGGAATCAAGAGGCCTAAACTAAACTAAATCGTACAGTATGACTGACCAAATACTTAATATTATCAGATCCTACTTAGCAAGAGAATAAAACAGGTTTTTCTTAATGGCCATACATTCAACCAACAGGAGCCAATCCTTGAACCTTTATTGTTCCTGATGTTCATAAAAAATCTCCTTGTCTGAGAATTTTTTTTTGTTTACACAGGTATCACCACATTATCAAGGGAAAAAGGCCACTCGAGGATAAAGGTTAAAGAGTGTACAGTAGAAATTGGACAATATAGTAATCAATTCGGTAAATTAGTTAATTTATATGGAACGGCTCATCAAGAACTTGTTTACGTTAGACTTGAAAACAACCATATTGTAGTCAGCCGGAAAGCAGGAAAACGGAAGACAATTCCACAGGCGTGCAGTTCTAAGAAAGAAGCTTTGTTCATGGAATCTATGTTTAGGTTTAGGCACAGATAAAAAGTCGGGGGAATTATTGATAGTGTTTTCAGCTAGACGAGTGTTTCTTGTGAAAGTTTGGCGAGGGGGACCACCATAGACTGAAGCTCAGTCGAACACTTTCCATGAAAATAACGATACATCAGAGACAAACTCGCAACATCTCTTCTGTGAGATAGGTATATTTGCTGATGACACTACACTCTATAGCAGACACGTGGGAAACATGAATGTGCACATATCCAAGGCAATGTCTGAGGCCTTAGCAAATGACCTCCAGTTTATAGTGGAATGGATAGTAATATGAACTGCTACTAAGACTAAGCTTCTTTCCTTCAACAATTACAAAGAACTTTTGCGGCCCTTGGTTGCCATGGATAGAGCTAAAGATCATTTAAACACCTCGGTTAAACAGTCACAAGTAACATGAATTTGAAACAAGTACATAGCAAACATTACCAAGGCCGTTGTAAAGAAGGTGGCCTCCCTCTACTGCACTAAAAAAAGATGCCCCTGACAAGATCCTATATTTCTACAAGGCCACCATTCGCCCATGCCTGGAGTATTGTTGCCACATGTGGGCTGGTGCATCTACCAGTAGCCTCTCGCTCTTAGATAGGGTTCAAAACTGAGTTTCCAATCTAATATATCCCACTTTGTTAACAAAGCCCTGCCTCATCGTCGCAATGTTGCATCTCTGTGTCTGTTTTACAAATATTTTAATGAAATGTGCTCTGATGAACTCTTTGCACTTGTGCCTCCACTTGATCTCAATTACTGAAATGAATTTATCCTTTTCAAAAAAAAAAAAAGAAAAATCCTCACAAATATGCATAAGTTTTTGTTTGTTTGTTTTTTTGTGTTTTTTTTTTTGCCATTTAATGTAAAAAAAAAACATGAACTTTATCACCATTAAAAAAGTTACATAGATTAATTTAAGCGTGAACTTTATCACCATTAAAAAAGTTACATAGATTAATTTAAGCGTGAACTTTATCACCATTAAAAAAGTTACATAGATTAATTCAAGCGTGAACTTTATCACCATTAAAAAAGTTACATAGATTAATTTAAGCGTGAACTTTATCACCATTAAAAAAGTTACATAGATTAATTTAAGCGTGAACTTTATCACCATTAAAAAAGTTACATAGATTAATTCAAGCGTGAACTTTATCACCATTAAAAAAGTTACATAGATTAATTTAAGCGTGAACTTTATCACCATTAAAAAAGTTACATAGATTAATTTAAGCGTGAACTTTATCACCATTAAAAAAGTTACATAGATTAATTCAAGCGTGAACTTTATCACCATTAAAAAAGTTACATAGATTAATTTAAGCGTGAACTTTATCACCATTAAAAAAGTTACATAGATTAATTTAAGCGTGAACTTTATCACCATTAAAAAAGTTACATAGATTAATTTAAGCGTGAACTTTATCACCATTAAAAAAGTTACATAGATTAATTTAAGCGTGAACTTTATCACCATTAAAAAAGTTACATAGATTAATTCAAGCGTGAACTTTATCACCATTAAAAAAGTTACATAGATTAATTTAAGCGTGAACTTTATCACCATTAAAAAAGTTACATAGATTAATTTAAGCGTGAACTTTATCACCATTAAAAAAGTTACATAGATTAATTTAAGCGTGAACTTTATCACCATTAAAAAAGTTACATAGATTAATTTAAGCGTGAACTTTATCACCATTAAAAAAGCTACATAGATTAATTTAAGCGTGAACTTTATCACCATTAAAAAGTTACATAGATTAATTTAAGCGTGAACTTTATCACCATTAAAGTAACATACGTTTATTTGGGCGCATGGGCGGAAACTTTGTTTTCATCACTCTAAACATGTACCTCTTATTCGTGGCAATCTATCGATGCATTTTGAGGGTGCAGGCAATGGTCCTGTTGTCATAACTTGGATCGGTAGAAAGCATGAGTTGTACAGCAACGCATCTCCAATCTCACTCGTTAAACATTGTGTCACTTTCAGATATGATAAAAGGCTCCTATGCTGTTGGGATTTGTACACAACTGGCCAACTAGTAGATGTTCTGCAACAAAAAAAGAAAACCAGTTTTCATCAAACAGAAATGGAATCATGTCGTCTTTTCTAGAATGATAATTTTATCGTTCCATCCTGTTTATGCTGGTTAATAGCATCCCACTTACCCCACCTCCCCAAAACAGGATAAGTAAAAAAAATTCTCATCCCAAGCAAAAACCACAAATCTTGTTATAAACAAATAACAGATGTTTGTTATTTTCGAGATCACTAGTATCACCTGTTTTTCTTAGATGGCCAACTTGTTCTGCCGTGTTTTTAGTTGGCTGCAAGGCGTAATAGCATATATAATATATATGTTATGACTTCATGTATGACAGCAGATAACGTTACAAAACATCACAACAGATGACATCGTTTCGGCCATATTTTTGGGTAAAATTGTAAGTACGTCTCCAGGGCAATACTAAGCAGCCCGCTAGTATATATGTATATATTTATATGTATATATATATATATATATATATATATATATATATATATATATATACATATATATATATATATATTATTATTATTATTATTTATATATGTATTATATTATCCATATATATTTTATTATATATATATTATATATATTTTTTTCTGTATATATAATACTATAGATATTATTTTATATATATTATATTATATATATATTTTATTATATATATTATATTATATATATATATTATTATATATATTATATTATATATATATTAAATATATACATTTTATTATATATATTATATCATATATGTATTATATATATATTTTATAATATATATTATATTATATACATTATATATATTATATTATATATATATATATAATATTTATATATTATGTATAAATTTATTGTAAATATATTATAGATACATATTTTATTATATGTATATTGTGTATATATTTTATTATATATATATTATAATACATATATTATATATATTATACATATTATTTTATATATATAAAGTATTATATATGTAGTATATTTATATTATATATATAAGATTATATATATATTATATATATATATCATATTAGATATATATTATATTAGATATATATTATATTATATATATTATTTTATATATATATATTATATTATATTATATTATATTATATATATATTTATTATATATAAATTATATTAATTATAGAGATAGTATTATTACATATAGTATATATATATAATATATATAATATGATATAGTATATATATAGTATATATAATATATATATAAATATATATAGAGAGAGTATATATATAGTATATATATTAAATATATATAATATATATATTAGATTTATAGTATATTTGTATAATATATACAGTATATATACATGTAACCTTATCTTATATATAGTATATATATATATATTAGATTATATCATATAAACATATATATATAGTATATATATACATATATATATATATCATATATATAGTATATATATATATATATATATATATATCTCATATATACAGAGGTAAAGCCTCTCAACTGAGACATATCATATATAGAGAGGTAAAAGTCTCAACTGTAGCTTTTTTTTCCCCTGGAAAGAATTTCTGAGATGAAATAGTTTAGTTGCCTTAGCTCACCGATACAGTAACACACCTGTTGATTATAGCGACTTTGTCTGGACATAACGCAATTTAAAACTATGAAAGCGTTAAAATCCAATGACAATATTTATATGTGCAAACCAAACAAAGGTGCAGGAGTGGTGATTTTGGACAAATCAGATTACGTTGAGAAAATGGCAGTTATTCTCAATGATGTTTCGAAATTCCGTAAACTCGGTCCTGTCGAGTTGACGGATAATACTTGCAAGAACGAGACAAAAATGCAAAGACGTCTACTTGCATTATTTAAAAAGAAAGTTTTTTGCAAGGACGTCTATGACAGGATTAGACCCTCTGGTGCACAACGCCCTAGAATGTATGGTCTCCCCAAAATCCACAAGCAAGGTGTTCCACTGAGACCTATTTTATCAATGGTTGGTTCGGCACAACATTCTTTGGCTCAGTGGCTTATGGAATTCTGCAACATGTGCGCAAGTTATATACCACGCATTGTATCCCTGATTCTTTTCAGTTTGTTGATTATTACGTGGGTTGGATTCTAATGCCGATACATCTTTTATGTGCTTATTTGATGTCTCTAGTCTCTTTACCAACATACCGTTGGATGAGACTATACGTATATGTACCGACGCGCTTTACGATGGTCGCCTGACTGCTCCACGTTTTTCTAAAGAGATTCTTAGTGAACTCATTTTAATGTGCACAAAATCTGTCGCGTTTAGTTTTTGTGATATTATGTATTGTCAGGTTGACGGGGTTTCAATGGGGAGTCCGTTGGCCCCAGCTTTAGCGGATATTTTCGTCGGGTACAATGAATCCGTTCTGTTTAACTCTATAACAAAACCCACTGCATGTTTCAGATATGCTGACGACACTTTTGCTGTTTT